>NC_045437.1:6103010-6145905 GCF_002776525.5 Piliocolobus tephrosceles
AACACCAATAAATACAGACCTCTTGACTTCTCTACAATTAAACAGAAAGATTTGAAAAGGAAAAAATATGCCAATTGGAAGACAATCTAGGTTACGTTTTGTGTTATATTTATTGCCTAGAGTTGTTTTTGTGAGGGAACAGACACGAAATTACATAAATAAGTAATTATGCCTACTGTAGTTACCATGAAGTAATAACCAAATAATAATAAATTTCTTTTTCTTTTTCTTTTTCTTTTTTTTTTTTTTTTTGAGATGGAGTCTCACTCTATCGCCCAGGCTGGAGTGCAGTGGTGCAATCTCAGCTCACTGCAACCTCTGCCTCCTGGGTTCAAGAGATTCTCCTGCCTCAGCCTCCTGAGTAGCTGGGACTATAGGTGCCTGTCACTATGCCCAGCTAATTTTTGTATTTTTTTTAGTAAAGACAGGGTTTTATCATGTTGGCGAGACTGGTCTTGGACTCCTGACCTCAGGTGATTCACCTGCCTCGGCCTCCCAAAGTGGTGGGATTACAGGTGTGAACCACTGTGCCCAGCAAATTTCTAACAGAAGGTTTTCCAAAACAGCAAGAGTGGTTAATCTAAAATATTTTATAGAAAGATTTTAAGATTTTTTTTTTTTTTGAGGCAGCCTGTCATCTAGGCTGGAGTGCAGTGGCACAATCTTGGCTCATGGCAACCTGTGCCTCCCAGGCTCAAGCAATTCTTGTGCCTCAGCCTTGGAGTAGCTGGGATTACAGGTGTGCACCATTGCACCTGGCTGATTTATGTATTTTCAGTAGAGATGGGGTTTCACCATGTTGCCCAGGCCGTTCTTGAACTCCTGGCCTGAAGTGATCCACCCATCTTGGCCTCCCAAAGTGCTGGGATTATAGGTGTGAGCCACTGTACCCAGCTAGATTTTAAGATTCTTATAAATGGAATTAAATATTTAGCTTAGATGAACACAAGTACTAGTTTTCTTCCAATCTAAGCAATAAAGGAGCTTGTCTCCTAGAAGAAACATAAAGTAGCCATGTTATTTAGACAACATGATTTCTTTCTAGAACCTCATATTGGAAGCCCAATTACCTAGGGGTGAAATACTAAAATCCCAAAAAGGTAGCAAATCAACTATAAATGTATGGATCCAATAAATGACTTACAAAACCTATTATAAAATGTGGTATGAACTGCTTAGAGAAAAAAAAAAAAAAAAGCTGATTACAGTGGCAAAATCAGAAGGAAGAAATCTTGAAACCCTTGCTATAGACCAGAAGGTTTTCCATGTCCTTGTTCTAACTGTGAAAAAGTGTTCAATGTTACTGATGTGATGACTCAAATAATAATGATACCCACATGTATATTGATTTAATATTGAACTAAATGCCAGCATTAAGCAGCATCTGTCTTTCACATTTTTAAAAAGTATATCAGAACCATCAAGTTAACCCCTTTTTATCAATATTTCTTTTATAAAGCACTGTTTTGGCCTTTTGCCTTTTCTTGATGGAATTAATTGATGTGATACTAAGAACTCTCCTTTAAGTGATGAAAAATCCCTGCAGATTTGTTAGAATAGGAAGAAAACTTGGGATACCGTGGGATTCTGGGGAGAGCCGTGCAGCCAGCCGTGGTAGACTGTTGTCAGGAACCGAGGAAGAAGGACTGACCAAGGAATGCTGATTGATGAGCCTGCAGGAATTCTGCGGTAGGGGAAACGTGGATGTGCATTAATTTGTTCAAATGAGGTTGTAAATAAGAGAAGACCAGAGATCGGCTCCTAGGAACTGCCACCCCTCAAGGGGCAGTGTACAGCCAGTGGTGACAGAGCAGCACAGGAGCATCACCCCTCCTGATCCATGTGGTGGAGATGGTAGCATTGCCTCATGCAGATTTTGTGAGAAATAAGTGGGATGAATCTGTTTGGTGGGCTGACTCCCTGATGCTCCCTAGAAAGGAGCCTTGTGCCCAAGTCAGATTTCTATCCATACCTGTCATCCTGAAAATGTAGATTGTGATGATCAGGTCAAAATATTTTGAATACCTTAGATGATGTATTTGTATTATTAGAAAAACAAAGCCCTGCTTAGCATACCCGACAACAGTGCTTGATGGTTTTTACTATCAGTTATGGCTACTATGTTGCACTAACAATGGTAATATGAAGGGTTGCAACAATACTGTTCAGTCAGGCTGGGGCTCGTAGTGAAATTTTATGGTTTATTCGTCATAATCATCTTGCAATTTTTTTCCTTTAGGTTTTGGCTTATGGTTAACGGGTATGTTGATAAACATCCATTCAGATCATATCCTAAGGAATCTCAGAAAACCAGGAGACACTGGATACAAAATACCAAGGGGTATGTACTGAAAGTGAAGAATTTCTGTGAAAGTTGTGTGCCATGGTGCCTGTCTATTTTAGTGTTGCCAGCTCTAAGAAGTAGTAGCATGGTATTTATTAGCTACAAGTTTTCAGTGTAAGTCATCATTATTAATAACCAGTGCTGTTGTTATTGTCTTATTAGAATAACAAAAGAACCAAATCTGGCTAACTGAACAGTTATTAAACAAAGCAGAAACTCCAGTTATATCTGTGCTTGGAAAGAGAGGATGAGGAAGAATGTATGATTTACAAGGAGTGTCTGACACTTCTGTTTCTAGCAGAATAATGGAATAGATACTTTGACCCTCCTCTGAAAACAGTTTAAAATGTTGGAATATTTTGAAAATCTTCTTAAACGCATCAGTATACTATCAAGAAAGGAAGTAATCATCAGAGGACAAGATCTAGCTGAATGATGGAATCTGGAGTGTGTCTTTTGAGAATTTGTGACGAGGTACCAACCGCCATGCTGGTTTATAACCCAGATTCGCACTACTTGTATAGTATGAAAAATCTCAAGCCGTGAATTAATTTCCGTGGCCTAGGGTGGTGGTGGACTCTTCTGGAAAGCCCAGATTCCCAAGGGGATCTGCATTCAACCTGAGTCTCAACCCAATGTGCCACACTCCACAGAGTAAGAGGTACAGTCACAAGGTACAGAACCCACAAGGAAGTACAGCACCATGAGGGAGAATGTAATTCATCGTGAAAGATTTCAGATGTTAGAATTAATGGAAATATTATAAAGTGAGTACTTTAAATGCTTTTTATAACTAGTAGTTACAATTAGGAGTAAAGAAGCAATGTACCATAAAAAGGACTAGAAACCAACAGAGTTTCAGAAAAAAAATTTTAAAGTACAGAAATCTAAAACTTTAATGGAGAAAGGGCGTGACATCACTTAGTTTGAACTTCTTCCACTTATGTTCCGAGAAACCATATGAGAATAGCAACAAAAACAAACAACGCTCCAAATCCCAAATTACTAAAACTGTGACGCTGAGACCCTGGAATTAGCAATGCCAGCTCCAAACGTGATGGTAGTGTGATAGAAGCGGCAGAGAAGAGAAAACATGACAGAGTCCTAGACAGGCTGCTGATCACCCATTCAGCCCCTGGGCGGATTGGGGAAGAATCTCCTCTTTGGTGTTGGGCTATAAGCAAACTACACCCTCATGGGGTCATCCCAAGGAGCCACTTCCTCTGGCAGGTACAGTGGCTGGGAGAGTGCAATGTAAGCTGGACAGTGGCCCCTTCGCTTCATGCCCAGCACCCTTGCATGGGGAATAGCATGATTCCAGATTCCTTGGCAAGTGTTTGTCCCCTGAAGGAGAGGGCCCTGTCCTAAGGAGGGGCTGCCATGAGCCAGACAAAGAAGGGACAGGGCACAGTCCTGGGGGAGGGAGAATGAAAAGGTGCAGAAGATGCCAGAAGCCACAGACTGGCAGATTTGAAAAACACCACTTCCAAAAGAAAGGGCATCCCCAGAGATGGCAGGATCCCATGGGAGGGTCCTCCTGGGCCAGGCTGGTCACGGAAAGGCCTGACGTGCCTCATACAGAGGGTCCTGTCCACTGTCCCACAGTAGTTGAGATGCCACAAAAACTTTTCAGCCTCTTTCCCTCCATTTCCTGCTCTCATGTCTGATCCTTGTTCTAATCCAACATATTGAAACCTGAAGAACAAAAAAGATACGATCCCCAAATCTGTGCAGTCATAACATTGGGACAGCAAAGAAGCAGCAAAACTTACCTGAGCAGAAACATGTTTCACAAAGCAGGGGAAAATTGTGATCAAAATTCCAACATGAGTTTTAAAATGTGAATGGAGGCTAGGCGTGGTGGCTGCACCTGTAATCCTAGGACTTTGAGAGGCCGAGTTGGGCAGATCACATGAGGTCCGGAGTTCAAGACCAACCCGGCCAACATGGTAAAACCCCATCCCTACTAAAAACACAAAATTTAGCCAGGCATGGTGGCATATGCCTGTAATCCCAGCTACTTAGGAGGCTGAGACAAGGCTGAGACAGGAGAATCGCTTGAACCTGGGAGGCGGAGGGTACAGTTAGCCAAGATCATGCCATTGTACTCCAGCCTGGGCGACAGAGTGAGCCTCTGTCTCAAAAAAGTAAAAAATAAAAATAAAATGTGAATGGAGCAGTTGCAGGGTCTATACCCATCAGCTGAAGAACACCTGAAATGAACCTGCAATCTACAAACTTAGCTTATTTTCTGTCTCAGTAAAGGGAGACCCCTCCCTGCCACATTTCCCTATAGTGCATAGCCCTTTCCTGCAGCTAGTAATCAACCCAGCTTCCCGACGGCCTATGGCCATCAACGGCATCTCTGAGAACAGATAGGCCAAAGGAGATGTAGAAGCTTGGCTGAGACTCTCAGGCAGCAGGAAGTAGCACCAGACGTCGGTGCAGATGACATGGGACACATGAGACTTAGGGAAGAAAATGCTTCTAAAATTTTTAATTTCTCCTATCCAAGTACTAACTAGGCTCGACCTTGCTTAGCTTCCAAGATCACACCAGATCAAAATTCTTTATTTCTAATCATTAAATTAAAAGGCCCACAAGACCAGGAAAAAAAAAAAAAAGAAAACACCACAGAGGCATGTCAGAAGATAGAAATGAAAAAGCAAAGAATATGATACCTAGACTGGGTGCAGTGGCTCACACCTGTAATTCCCAACACTTTGGGAGGCTGAGGCAGGAGGATCACTTGAGGCCAGGAGTTCGAGACCAGCCTAGGCAACATAGCTAGACCCCCATCTCTACAAGAAAAATGAAAGAAAATTAGCCAGGCATGGTGGTGCACGCCTGTAGTCCTAGCCACTCAGGAGGCGGAGGTGGGAGGATCACTTGAACCCAGGAGTTTGTGGCTACAGTGAACCTCAATCACGCCACTGCACTCCAGAGGGAGACTCTGTCAAAAAAAAAAAAAAAATCATTCTTATTGTGAATGACGTTTTTGGTGATAGCTGGAGAAGTAGGGAAAATATATCCATCCTAGGCACGTTGAAGTCCATGAAGAAGAAATCCAAAGCATTGGAACAGAACATATTTTAAAAACTAATTCAAGAAAGCTTTTGTGAAGTAAAACAAGATGCAAGAGCATCTGCCGTTTGCAAGTGCACACCCTATACCAGTGAAAGTCGACAGGAAGCAGTGACGATCATCTGCACGTGCCGTGAGTGGCTCATAAGGGAAAGTTTGTTAGATTCTTCAGGGCAGCATTCAGTGCCAAGGCCTTAGAGGCAGCACCATGAGAGGCCCAAGGAATGTGGAAGCCAAAATTTTATCCTAGCTTTGGAGTCTCTCGTGTAAAATCTGTCAGGTTTTGAAGACTACAGGTATAGGGAGTCTGGGTGCTGAGCCCCATGAGGACTCCACCATGGTTGGCTTTGTGACCGGACCCCTCACTGCAGACTTTTCATTTGCAGGGTGTTTTTACGTGACACACTCATGGTTTCTAATACGCAGGTGTGCCGTCTACATCCAGTGATTACGTGAGGTCTTTCAGAAATGCTTCCCAGGACTCTGTTAATAATGGTGCTGTAACTGGTTAGGGTCAAAGGAGCAAGTGACAAAATGAACAAATAAAGAGATAGAGAGAGGTGCACAGATAGGATGCCCATAGTCGGTACATACAGGCTGAACTAGGGTTTAGGGCAAGTGCTGTGGGCTGTGTGTGACAACCAGTTTGTGGTTCTGTAATGCGGCATCTGTAAGCAGCCTTTGTCTCAAGACGACATTTTTTGGCAGATTGGCATCTCCAGGTTTTCCAGTCTAATTACTGCTTGCTAGTCCACCCATGTGGTTCCACCAAATAATGTGCCCCACACTGGACCCTTAGAGAGAAGGTTCACTGAGCAGGCTGCGTGCGGGAAGGCATCATGGCCCCAGCCCTCCCCACAGGCTGTCTGCCCTTTGGGTGACTGGCATCTGCAGGATGGGGTGCAAAGGTCCTTCCACGTCTGGGATTCAGCGGCCCAGGGCTCTGATGAAATACAGATGATTGTTAATGTAATCTTGTAGAAAGTTGAAGCAGTTACAGAAATGGGTGAATAAGAAAGTGAAAGTGACTAAGCTCCACGGTTCAGAGGGAACAGCGCTGTGAATGCTTTGGGTCCATTCTTGCAGGCGCTTCTGCAGGTGCATATGCCCACACATTGTGAATGACATTCTATTTATTGGGCATTAAGTTTGATATTTTTATGTATTATATTGTCATTAAAAAGTTTACTTGTCAATGAATATTGATATTTAGTCTGTTTTCACTCTGCTATAAAGAACTACCTGAGTCTGGGTAATTTACGAAGAAAAAAGGTTTAATTGACTCACAGTTCCGCATGGCTGGGGAGGACTCAGGAAACTTACCATCATGGCAGAAGGCGAAGGGGAAGCAAAGACCTTCACATGGCGGCAGGAGAGAGAGCGAGCGAAGGGGGACCTGCCTCACACTTTCAAACAATTACATCTCATGAGAATTCACTATCACAAGAAACCGCCCCCATGATCCAGTCACCTCCCGCTGGGCTCCTCCCTTGTCCTGTGGGGATCACAGTTCAAGATGAGATTGGGTGGGGACACAGAATCAAACCGTATCAGTATTATTTTACAATTATGAATTATTTCAAGCTTACAGAAAAGTAGTAGAGAGCTCAATATTGCAAACATCTACACACCCCCACCTTCCTTAAATAAGAAAAAGAAAAGCACTTTGCTTGGGCTCAGCAAAACCATTTTCTTTCTTTTTAAAAAATAGACCATCCCAGGCTGGGCGCCGTCGCTCACGCCTGTAATGCCAGCACTTTGGGAGGCTGAGACAGGTGGATCACCTGAGGTCAGGAATTCGACACCAGCCAAGCCAACACGGTGAAACCTCGTCCCTACTAAAAATACAAAACTCCAAAAAAAATAAATAAATAAAAAGATCATCTCAGCTCCAGCCAAGGCCCTCATGCACGTAGGTTGCAGTGTGCTCAGAGAACTAGTCTCTACCCTATGCTGCAGTATTTGTTGAAATTGGTCTTATGACTTAGGGTGTAATCGGTTTGTCTTTTTTTTTTTTTTTTTTTTTTTTTGAGACAGAGTCTAACTCTGTCACCCAGGCTGGAGTGCAATGAATGGCACAATCTCGACTCACTGCAACCTCTGCCTCCTGGGTTCAAGTGATTCTTATTTATCAACTTCCCGAGTAGCTGGGACTACAGGAGTGCACCATCACACCTAGTTAATTTTTGTATTTTCAGCAGAGACAAGGTTTCACCATGTTGGCCAGGCTGATCTGGAACTCCTGACCTCACATGATCCACCTGCCTCAGCCTCCCAAAGTTCTGGGATTACAGGCGTGAGCGACCGCCCCCAGCCTAATTTTTTAAAAAATGCTCTGTCCTTGTGTGCCTTCCGAATTTTCTCAGCTCTGCAGACATAGTGCCCAACCGGAACCCAGGGCAGAATACATCAGGCCTCTCTAGAACACACTTGAGTAGCCACAAAGCTACAGCCTCAGGGTGAGTGCCAAGTCCCACAGAGGGGCCTCCTGCCCTCCTTCTCTGCTAGGACCCCTCTCCCTGCCCCTTGTCTGGTCCTTGGAGTGTGCCAGCCATTGCTCTCCGCCTCAGGGCCTTTGCTGCATCTCTTCTCTTTCCTGAAGCACTCCTGAGAGCACCCCCAGCACCTGCCAGGCTGGCCCTCACTTTCAAGCCTTGAATCGACCCTCACCTTCCCTGGGAGGCCTGTTCCCAGCCACTCTGTGATGGTGACCTCCTCTACCCCATCCCAGTTCCAGGGTCCCTCACTCTGCCCTGTCCCTCGCTACTCCTCGCCCTCCATGTGCTGCGTGCTCTCTTTGTTCATGAAACTGGGGTTTATGGTTCTAGTTGTGGGGAGGGTGTCTGTCCAAGTGCCTGGGCAGGGCCTGGCCCATAATACTGACTCAGCGCATTTGTGAAAATGTGATGAATGAATGAATCTGTGCTTGAAAATGAGTATCTTCGTCGCTCATTGCTCTAGGGTTCTATTTGGGTCCATTTTACGTGCTACTTCATTGTTAGTTGTTACTCTGTATTCTCTGCTTGCATGATCCATCAACAGGTGCAGTGGTTTAGTGGTGTCTTCCACTGTAACTGTACATGTATGTATTCACATAGATGGATATTGATATATATATATGTAGTTGATGATCAGAAGCTGTGATATGAAATAGTAAACCATGTAATGCTGGATATGTCTTATTGATTAACATTCTATAAGGGAAACATTTTTCCGTTCTTGAATTTATGTTCTCTAGGTAAGTATTCACTAGCATTTCTGAGGTCCGTATTTCATTTTGTATTAAATGTACTACTTTGGTCTGTGTTTTCTTCTAGGAGGCTTATTTGAATACGTAACTGCAGCCAACTATTTTGGAGAAATCATGGAGTGGTGTGGCTATGCCCTGGCCAGCTGGTCTGTCCAAGGCGTGGCTTTTGCTTTCTTCACATTTTGTTTTTTATCTGGTAGAGCAAAAGAGCATCATAAGTAAGTTTTAAAACACTTTTAACATTTGTAATTTTTTCTTTGACTATATTATTACTATTTTTCAGGATAGATTTTTGAAGTGTTAATTTAAATTGCTGAGTTTATTCTGTGCTTTGACCAAACAAGTACAAAACCAAACCAATAGCTGTAGAATCACCCAGCTCTAAGGAATTGTCAGATCCACATAAGCAGAGTTATTCTCTATACCACGCCTTTAGCCTCTCTGAATTGACATTGCTGGAGTCAATGGTCCAGCTGGACACCAAGCAGGGGATTCGGGGCTCTGAGTGGGAAACACTGTTTAAAACAGAACCCTGACTGAGCATAGCCAATGGCCAGCTTGTGAATGCCGCAGGTTGAGGAAGTCTGAAGAGGAAGGTGAATCCCAGAGCCTGGCAACACTGGCAGAACTTATGCACACAAGAGCTCTCTAGCTATGTGGTGACTCAGGCCATGGCTCTGAACCTGGGGTCCTTGATAGGCTACAGAGGCTCTGTGTGCCCCCTAAAATGACATTTTCCAGAGACCAGGTCCTTGGCTTTTATCTGATCCCCCAAAGGGCTTGTGAGCCATTTGACCAACACACTCATAAAGAAATCAAAGGGGCCGGGCGCGGTGGCTCAAGCCTGTAATCCCAGCACTTTGGGAGGCTGAGATGGGCGGATCACGAGGTCAGGAGATCGAGACCATCCTGGCTAACCCAGTGAAACCCCGTCTCTAATAAAAAAATACAAAAAACTAGCCGGGCGAGGTGGTGGGTGCCTGTAGTCCCAGGTACTCGGGAGGCTGAGGCAGGAGAATGGCGTGAACCCGGGAGGCGGAGCTTGCAGTGGAACCCGGGAGGCGGAGCTTGCAGTGAGCGGAGATCCGGCCACTGCACTCCAGCCTGGGTGACAGAGCAAGACTCCGTCTCAAAAAAGGAAAAAGAAATCAAAGGGACCGGGTATAGTGGCTCACACCTGTAATCCCAGCACTTTGGGAGGCCGAGGCCAGTGGATCACTTGAGGTCAGGAATTCAAGACTGGCCTGGCCAACATGGTGAAACCCCATCTCTACTAAAAATACAAAAATTAGCCAGGCATGGTGGCGGTCGCCTGTAATCTCAGCTACTTGGGAGGCTGAGGCACAAGAATCACTTGAACCTGGGAGGTGGAGGTTGCAGTGAGCCGATATCATGCCACTGCACTCTAGCCTGGTTGAGAGAGTAAGACTCAGTCTCAAAAAGAAAGAAAGAAAAAGAAATCAAAGGATGTCAAGGCTGAAGTGAATTTAGAGAACATCTTTCTAACCCAATGGATGAGGAAACTGAGGTTCAAGGAGCAGAGTCTGAGGCCTGCCAGGAGCCCCGTCTCATTGACAGGAAGAGATCTCAGCCACAGCGTGGAATCTACCTGCCCTGACATGGGCGTGTGTCCCTGACAATAAATGATGGAGACTGGGCTTAGCAAGCGACCAGCCTGGTATGCACACTTACC
Organism: Piliocolobus tephrosceles; assembly: GCF_002776525.5. Taxonomy (NCBI): domain Eukaryota; kingdom Metazoa; phylum Chordata; class Mammalia; order Primates; family Cercopithecidae; genus Piliocolobus; species Piliocolobus tephrosceles. The sequence continues at coordinate 6,113,382 of NC_045437.1, forward strand.
GTATGCCCTGAGCCACTCGCTTCATCCACTCAAAACATCTAATCAAAATCTCCAAAGCTGCCAGTGCTACGAGGCATGCAAAAATGTATAACTCTGTCCTTCTTCATGGAGTTTATCATCTCTTTTGGGACTGAGGACAGACAGAAAAAGCTAAAAGAAGAATAGATTGATAGCATGGTATAGTGAGAAAAGTACCTAGGTGTACTTCCAGCCTCACCACGTGTTTGCAGATGCAAAGGATGATTATTGGAGATAAGAAGAAGAAAGGTCATATCTGAAGTATCTCTTTGTCTAGTTTTTTTTTTTTTTTTTTTGTAAGACAGCATCTCGCTCTGTCACCCAGGCTGGAGTGCGGTGGCACAATCTCAGCTCGCTGCCACCTCTGCCTCCTGGGCTCAAGTGATCTTCCCACCTCAGCCTCCTGAGTAGCTGGGATTACAGGCACACACCACCTGGCTAATTTTTTATATTTTTTTGTAGAGTTGTGGTCTCACTATATTGCCCAAGCTGATCTTGAATTCCTGGACTCCAGTAATCCTCGCACCTCAGCCTCCCGAAGTGCTAGGATTAGGGGCGTGAGCCAACGTGGCTGGCCTCTGTCTAATACTTGAAGAAGTGATAGCATAAATGTGAGAGCTGATGAGAGCTCTGAGGGCAGCGCCCTGCATTCTCTCGAAACACTTCATCATGCCAGTGACCTGGTATTTTCACGCATAGACAGTGAAGAGAACAAAATCAGAGCCACGACCTACCTAAATCCTGCAGCTGCTGAGAAAAACAGAGGGGTCTGCAGAAAGCTGAGTGAGTGCTGAAGGCAGAGAGGGTTTGAGGAGGAGGCTCGATGCCAGGCATGGCAGAAAACACTGTGGGCCAGGAATGGGCCTTCCGTGCTGGGAACTGTGTTCGCCAAAAGGTCATATGGGAGTCCTAAGCCCTGGTACCTGTGAAAGTGACCTCACTGGGGAACGTCTTCAGTTGAGATGAGAAGGGGAAACTTGGATACAGACATACACCAGGTGATCACACAGAGTGGGAAGGCCACGGGAAGATGGACAGAGAGGCAGGGGCGATGCAGCCACGAGCCCAGGAACACGTGGCACCACCAGAGCTGGGGGAGATGGCACTGGAACCTTCCCTGAACCTCCAGAAGGAGCAGAGCCCTGCTGCCACCTTGATTTCCAACTTCTGGCCTCCAGAACTGGGAGAGAATCAATGGCCGTTATTATAAGCCGCCCAGTGTGTGGTAACTTTGTTCTAGCAGCCACAGGGAACTGATACACCAGCCTTCTGGCCATTTAAAATTGACTGGGAAAGTAAGGGCAGGAGTATGACTTGTGAACCCTTCTGTTTTCTCCTCTGCCAGATGACTTTGTTGTCACAGGTTTGGTTGAGATACTACGTTATCACTCTATACATTCTAGAGTCTGACTTCCTCCCCTCTGCCCCCGCTGCTCCCAGCACTGCACCGGCCTGGGCCACACTTCCCGGTGAAGATACCATCCTTTACATTCCTAATATTTGATGTAAAGAAGCAAGTAATGGCTCATTTCTCTTAAAAAAAAAAAAAATGAGATAACACTGATATTTAAAAAAACATGGATCAGCGTAAGATTGAACACGGGCACAAGTCAGTGGTAAAGATGTTTTCTCAAATGAAGTCAGGAAACAGGAAAGCCCCTCTCAGTATATGAATATGAAACATATAGAAATGGAAAATAAGTAATTCAGTTATCTAAATGAAAGTCTTTGCTAATAAAAACCCAAAGATACTCTTTGCAGAATTCATGAGTTGAAAGAGCTCTTTGTCATTCATTTGCTGTTAAATTGGTGTCAGTGTGAAACCAGTTTTAAGTCCTGAAGAATTAATCAATTCAGTTTTGCAGAAGTATGTTCAGAAATGTAGGACTTACAAGCTGAGAATAAAATAAAAACTCTTTTTAAAAAAATATTTTCATAAACCCAACTAATTAAGCCATCAAATAAACGTATTCCAAAAGAAAACATGCCAAGGATCTATTCCTTGCACTCCATTTGATGGATTATAATGTTCTTTTTTTTTTTTTTTTTTTGTGACAGTCTCGCCCTGTCGCCCAGGCTGGAGGGCAGTGGCGCAATCTTGCCTCACTGCAAGCTCCGCCTCCCAGGTTCACGCCATTCTCCTGCCTCCGCCTCCCGAGTAGCTGGGACTACAGGCGCCTGGCTACTTTTTTTGTATTTTTAGTAGAGACGGGGTTTCACCACGTTAGCCAGGATGGGCTTGATCTCCTGACCTCACGATCCGCCCGCCTTGACCTCCCAAAGTTCTGGCATTACAGGCGTGAGCCACTACGCCTGGCCAGATTATAATGTTCTAAAAACAAAACTGTATTACAATGAAATTCTTTCTAAAATAATTAGTATTTAAATTCATAAATGATTGCATTGATAGTTAGACTCTAGGTCAGAAACAGTCAACTGTGCTGGGTTGCTAACAAATATTCTGTTTAAGGGCAAAATTTAAAGGTATTCTAAGGAGTGAGAAAAATTTAATCATTTAACAATAAATATTTTATTTCCATGTAATGGTTTCTGTGAAATACATTTAACCTCTTCAGCCAACATCCCTTCATTTTGTGAGAACGTCCTGACCTCACACATGTTCTTTCTGATGTCACGGAGTCCAGCCTTGCTGCCCAGCCTGGCTGGAAGGAGCGTTTCCTCGGCATCCTGCGGCAGTCCTGTGTCTCCTGTCTCCCGCCTGCCCTCTTGTGTTTGCCCATTTCAGGCTCTCCTGCTGTCATGTACTCTACCCTTGACTTTCCGGGCCAGGGTGCGCATCTTCCACGGGCAGTTTCTGGGAGACAGGAGCTCACCCGCTATGTCCCTGTGCGGCATCCAGTGCCGCTGGCCCGTGGGGAAGCTCTTCGGCACTTGGAAGGGGTGGATGGCCTGGATCCCAGCAGGCCTGTGAAAACCTTCAGCCTCTCACCAGCGAACATGTTTGCAATCCACTTTCACAGGTTGCACACCAGCTGTTGGGCTTGGCCACGTTGTGTGTTGGGCACTCCGGTCCATGTGCCACCACTGAGCCACATAGCCGGAAAGGCTGCCGTCTGGTGGCCTCATGCCAGGGGAAGTGACGCTTGACCTGGAAGTCCCGACCGACTTCTTAGAATTGTTCTTATTACATGCCTTTTTGGGGACACAGAACATAAAAAAGTAAATGTGGCCGCCCAGTATGTTCAAATTCTCTATTTGTGGATTCCGGTGTTAAACTTAGCTAAGACCAGCAGGGTTTTGCCAACTGCCTCTCAGTTTCTCATCCTCATATGTTCCTACCACATTAACAACGAGCTAATTGATTTCTCTTACGATTTTTAGTCTGTTGTTTAATCTTTGTGTGTTTATAGAAACTCCCTTTTATGACTATTTCTCCATCTTGTCAAATTATTTCTAATTTTTATTCCATCTACTTAGTTGCCACCCTTCCCAACTGGCTATTACCCCCAAAACAAATGAGCATGCCTTTGTTGATACAATTTATATCAAAACTGAAAATACTGTTTGTTTTGAGCACAAGGCTGAATTGTGGACAACGCCGTACTGCATTTTCCCAGATTTCACTGAATCCTTACTAAGAGCTGCTCCTGAGCCTCCTGGTACACAGCTGGGTGCCCACTCTACACACCCTGGGCTAGGCCAGTAGTTCTCGGCTGCAGGCTAGAGAAGACTCTTAAGAGTCACCAGCAGATATTCAGAAGCACCTACTTGGTCTTGCCCCTCCTCCAGCCTGCATGCTTTCCCCAGGGGCTGAAAAGACAGCTCCACAATGTGCTGTTCAGTATTTTCATCAAATGTCAGTAATTTTCCTTCCAGATAGAAAGCTGAATTCTATGGGCTACTTCTTCTGAATCACACTTTATGATTAGATATATTTAATTCTTCATGATATAGCAAAATTAAACTATAAGTATGAAATGCCGAAGTTTTTGTTACTACATTTAAAAACTGAGTAGTCTTTTGTCATGAAAAATATTGTCACTTTTGTTAGCATCTGTTAAATGTCTAAGTGACAGAATTATTCCCTTTTTTAATTTTTTTTTTTTTCTTATTTTTAGGTGGTACCTCCGGAAATTTGAAGAGTATCCAAAGTTCAGAAAAATTCTAATTCCATTTTTGTTTTAAGTGCGTTTTCAACAAAATTATCTTCAACTTGAAGCTTTCCAATGGTGTTTCTCTAGGGACTTTGTAAATAAGTTATATCTTTGTAATTTTCCTGCTACTTCATCATTTTCAAGATGCCCTCTAGAAATATTTTTTCTAGTAATTTTGCAAGCTACCTAATAAGTACTTAAATAAATTGAAATGGAGGTTGAAGTATCCTACTGTGTAACAGATCAGAATTTCAAACTCTAGGTAATAACCAATGACATTTTTTCTCATTTCAAATTTACCTCTTTTGGCTATGTCTTGCCAAGTGTGTCTAAGAGTAGAGTTTACAACTGTCTTTGATGGCATTTTCAGAACAACAAATGTCACAATCCCTTCTATAGCCCCTACAGTGATCCCTTCAAGGTGAACAGCAGTGTTGCTTTCCTCCCCCTGTAGGGCTGGGATATGTCTTGGAGCCCTCTCTCGGAGGCCACAGAGGCCAGGGGTAGCCATTGTGCAGTCATGGCCCAGGGGAAACTTGCCAGCCTTCATTGTCAGGTGCTGTGTGTAAGTGGAGAACATGGGGATAGAGGAGGAAGCTCCTCGTGGCCCTTCCAAGGTGGGGCAAAGGCATCTGGACTTGTTCCAGCCCAGCCCCCCGGGTGGCATCACCAGGCAGGGAGGGGTGCTGGTGGTGGTTTAGACTGAGTAAGTTGCTTTGCCTGTGCAAGTGGCTCCTGGGCCCTAAACAGGCACCTTTAGGCCATACGGGTCACTCACCATGAGCCATCAATATGCTCTGGTCTGACATGGTTTCTCTTTGTCCTCTAGTCTAGACCTAGTTTTTTGTTCTGTTCTCCACGTATGGATATAGTAGAGATTATTGTCTGTGAAATTTCTCCTTTGTGGATTTTGAGTTTTCCCTTGTAGTGCAAAGAATGATCACCTGTAACAATAACAAGACCACTTTTTAAGATTTATCCTGTTCTTTGTGATTGAAACTTAATTATATTGTTAAGATTCTCTACAGCCTTCTTTTTCTTCCATAGCTAATCTTCTTCTAATAGTTTTTTTGCTTTCTGTTTTGCTGTTGCTGCTTTGCAAAGCTTTTCCCTCATAGCCTGTACCTGTTATCAGTATAAAATAATCTTCCTGTTGAATGCTTCATGACTTGAATTCTACTTTGATAAAAACATTGCCATACTGCTTTTTATCTTGATGAATTCATCTGGCATTTCTTTGCTTTATCATCTCATCTGGAGTTTTTAAATGCCATTTGTTTTAGTTGTCTTTAACAACATAATAAATAGACTTTGCCATTTAATAAGGTAGCTCAAATTCTTTTACTAATCATTACATCGAAACATTCTTTCATCGTGTTTCCTGTTTTTATTTGGTTTTTTCACCTTCTTCTGTTTACTATCTACAGTGATTGGAAAGGAGATTTCCTTTAAAAGGAACAAGCTTATTGGGAATGGCTTTTGTGATTTTTAAAGCAGCCTTGAGAGCTTCCAGTTAAATCTGATGAGCTGAACATACACCTTTCCTTCTCCCCTCTCTATCCTGACCCCAGTTGAAATCACCTAAAAGGAGTTTAAGTGGGGGAGTGGCCCCATAAAGAGAGTGAGAGAGAGTCATCACTGCAGACAGATCATAGCACGGGTGGAGATGGGCCTGATGTGGCAGAGCAGAGAGGCCATGACAGCACGCGCCCAGCCGAGGCCCTGGGTCCTCACACCTGGGCTGACAGAGGGCAGAGGGATGTGAGCATCTCAAAGTGAGACCAACTAAACATGGTGCCCGCAGCAGAAAGCAGTGTCCTCTGCACTCCCACTCCCCACGGACAGCACATAGAGCCCAGAAATGAGCCATGTGCCCATTGCCGGGGAAGAGAAAGGTAGGCTGAGGAGGTGGTTTGTCCTAACACAAAAATTAACTAAGTGGGGAAAACAGAGAACTAGGTGTTGGCATCCCAGGAAAGAAAATAAAGTCTCCACATTTTGATCTTCAGGGATCCTGCGCCATAATGGCTGGTTACCTCCTGCCTCAAGCGGCAGGGAAGCTGGGGGTGGCATGGTGCCCCTGCAATTAACTCTCCTGCTCAGCCTTTCTGGTCCTTTTTAGAAAATGTGAACCAGTGAGCAAGAAGCACCTGGTACAGAGAAAAATCTGCATCATGAAAGAACAATGAAAGCCTCTTCAAGAAAACATGATCCTAGGCATTAAAGGGAATTTTTAAAAAGAAATTGTAACTTCAGGGAGATTCAGCGTCCACAGAGGAATGGACATCACTCACTGTGGGACATCACATACTGGAATACTACTCAGCAATGTGAAGGAATGGACTGTTGATGAATATTTATAAATCACATATCTGGTAAAGGTTTTAATATTCATAATATGTAAAGAACTATCAAGATTCAATAATAAAGCATACGTTTTGTAAATGGGCAAATGATCTGACACTTCACCAAATAATACATACAGTGGCAAATAAGTACATGCAAAGATGCTTAATGTCTTCTGGTCACTAGGGAAACATTAATAAGGTATCAGTACACATCTATGAGCCTTTCACAAAACTGATTTGAATGCTGAAATCTATAAAAATTCATTCTGTTGAACAGTAAGCTGAGGCACAAATAAATTTTAAAGAATTTATTTGATCAAACAACAATTCATGAACTAGGCAGCTCCAAACCAGACATGGTTAAGGAGCTCCACTGGGGGGAGCAAGGAGAAGGCTTCCATAGGATGGACACAGAGGAAAGCAGCACGGTTTGTGGCTCCAGCTACACAGCTGCCTCATTTGGTCTGTTCCCTTGGAAGATCCCTGGTTATGTAAGTTTGGTGCCTGTGCTGGTCAGTTGAGCTTAAATCCTGTTTTTCTTCAGTATAGGTATTTACAACAAATAGCTCAAGTTTTGCTTATGTTTGCAAAGCAAGCAAGGGTTAGGTCATTTATGAGGCCTAACTGGTTTTGTCCGCCCAGGGATTCTTCAGGTCTGGTCTCCATTCTAATTTACTTTAACGCTTCTACATATGATAGTCCCCAAAATATGAACGTTTTCCCAATAACACTTGTAAGCCATAACTTATTTTCCTCCATTAAATATTGTTACATTTACTTCAGATAGTTTTAAACCCCTTAGAAACTACACATTTGCTCAAACAGCCTGTTCTTCAGTTAAAGTTCAAACCTGTTTGACCAGAGAAAAGCAAACATTATTAACTAAGAATATGATTGTGTTAGTCTGTTTTCATGCTGCTGATAAAGACATACCTGAGACTAGCTAATTTATACAGAAAAAGAGGTTTAATGGACTCATGATTCCACATGGCTGAGGAGGCCTCGCAATCATGGCGGAAAACACGTCTTACATGGTAGCAGACAAGAAAGAATGACAGCCAAGCAAAAGCGGAAACCGCTTATAAAACCATGAGATCTCGTGAGACTTATTCACTACCCTGAGAACAGTATGGGGGAACCGCCCCCATGATTCAATTACCTCGCACTGGGTCCCTCCCACAACACGTGGGAATTGTGGGAGCTACAATTCAAGATGAGATGTGGGTGGGGACACAGCCAAACTATATCAACCATTTTTTTTTTCACTTGTGAAGGTAAAACATTTAATTTAAATATGTTGACACTACAATGTATTAAATAGTTATAAATGGACACAGTGTATTCTATAGCTGCCAAGTTTACTTTTTTTTTTTTTTCTTTTTTTTTAAGGAAACTGTAAGTTATACTGTGGTTAAGACTTGTACCTTCACCCTTGAAAAAACCCACATTCTATCACAGCGATGTATGGTCAGACTTAACAGCCCAAATTGTTAAACACTTGGATCAAGTCATAACCGGTTTTATTGCAAAAGGACCCTGGACACATTTATCAATTCTAGTACCTTAATAGCTAACTGACAAGTCATTAACATACAGAAATATGCATCATGAGAAGCAAGAAATATCATCCATCCCTTCTGCATATTAGCAGCTTGTCACTCCTGAGCAACAGTGCTCACATGCCTGAGGTCTGTAGACACTCACTTTCCGCATTCCTTCTGGAGTGAAAGATGGAATGACTTAAGTACAAATGCAGCATATTATAAACAATTTCTTACAAAAGTCACAAACCAAAGTATTTTACAGAATTTACTACAAAACGCCATAAAAACGGCCTTCACTGAAGCTCTCTCTCCCGGTCGGTATCCGGCGAGCCAACTGGATGTCTTTGGGCATGATGGTGGCTCTCTCAGCTTGGATGAGATAGTATCATCTCACGGATGAGATAGTGTCTCTCAGCGTGGATGGATAATATCTTCAAACAGACCCACCAAGTAGCTTCCTAACCTCCTGCCGCGCACGGATAGCTGCGCTGGGAAACCTCAGGTCGGTTTTGAAATCCGGCGCGATCTCCCGCACCAGCCTCTGCAAAGGCAGCTTCCGGATGAGCAGCTGGGCGGACTTCTGATAACCACGAATCTCTCGCAGCGCCCCGGCCCCCGGCCTGTAGCGATGAGTCTTCTTCACCGCCCCCGGAGGGGGGCGCTGTCCTGGCGGCTTTCGTGGCCAGCTCCTTGCGGAGGGCTTTGCCCTGGGGGATTTACAAGCTGTCGGCTTGGTTCGGGCTATTTTTTTTCCCCAGAGCCAAAGTTTGAGGCCACAGTCGCGGAGCGAAAAGCCTACGCTCCTCCAACTAAAGACCAAACCGCTCTGCGCTGCAAAGACCTTGACTAATAAAAATTTAACCTTTTTTATTAACTTAAAAAAAAATCCAGTCTAAAAATGGTTTCATTCTACAAAGAGGCATCTTTTCCAAATCGCAGTGAAAAAGACGAGTAATTCTCAACTTTACTTTCTATTACTTGCTATGGAATTCCCTCACAAAATTGCTCTCCAGCACACCAGAACAGCATTTGTAGAATGGTATTAGTGTAATGACAGTGAGACTAATTGTCTGATACACATTAACAAAAGCAGGTGACTGCTGGTCACCATAGCAAGACATTCAGCTAATAAATGGTTACCCGCTGAATCTTTACGTAGCACATTAATTGCTTCGCCCACATAAAAATAAACAGCAGCCAGGAGACTACCCTAGTCAATGTCCAGAGGGTCCCCTTTCTTTCCATTTTCTGCAGGCGAGTCCTTTCTGTTTAGAAACCTTGCCTGCGCGGCATGCTCGTGCCACCATGAGCGGGAGGTCACCGGCAGCTCAGGAGGCTCCTATTCCCCAGGCTGACTGGGGCCGCGGAGGCTGGGGAATGGGCACACACGTGCCCCCATTAGCCAGATGAGGCTCACGTTCCGTTTCTTCCGGAAGCGCTGCGCTAGACTGTGGCCTGCTGGAGTGCAGCAACCAACTCTAAGCCATTCGCTGCCATCCACCCTAAGACCTGGTAGGAGGCCTGGGACGTAGTCAGGGCTCAAAACACATTTGCTAAACAACAACAAAATGACTCACATATTGCTTCTCACTCAAAGCAGAAAACCAAGGTAGAAAGATGACAGGGAAACACAGCCAGGGGTGTGGATCCTGAAGAGATGCCTGAAATGAGTGTCCTGTACAGTGGCAAGGCTGGAAAAGCGTTTGCCAGTTACTGTTCCTGGCTAAAGGTCATTCAGGTCCACATGCCCAAACACAACTAATCTGTGCATTTTGAGATCCGTGGACGGCCTCGTAACCCTGTGTCCTTGAAGCAAATTAGTGAGTGCCCAAGGTAGCCTGGGAGGGTGTCCCCTCTGGGGTCACTTCTGGGTAGAAGCAACTTTCAAAGCCAAAGCCCCCCAGGCCAGTTTGGGGCCCCCACATCTGCTTCTCCACTTATTCTGTTATCTGATCTTCTTAAAGTGCTGGCTCAGAGCTGACCAGCATCACCACTGATGAGACTGGGTTATCTCTGGGTTCTGATGAAGCCCAAGATTGCCAAATAAATCGTGACTCCAGAATCTGTAGCTTAACCCTGGTTGGGTGTCCTGGGTCCCTCCAGCCTTCCTCTAAAGTCTTCTGGTGAGGGCCCTCTGTCTGTTCCGGCCGCTGACAAAATACCATAAACTAGGTGACTTATACACAACAGAAAGGTATTGCCCACAGTTCTTGAGGGTGGAAAGCCCAAAATCAAAATTCGGTGTCTGGTGAGGCCCCTGTTCCTGGTTCATAGGCGATACCTCCCTGTGCTGTCACCTGGAAGAAGGGACTAGCCAGCTCTGTGGGTCTCTTTCTAAGGACACGAATCCCATTCATGAGGCCTCCACCCTCATCACCTAATCATCTCCCAAAGGTTTCACCTCCTAACACCATCGCATTGTGGGCTAGGTTTGACATTTGAATTTGGGGCTCACAAACACTGGGACACTGCAGGCCCACTGGCTTTGCTTTTCCTATCTGAACAGGTCCCCAGCCCACGCCGGCAGTGGCCAGCCCTTAGGAATTCAGCAAGGGGACTGTGCCACTGCCCACCATCACAGCCCTGTCCCAGGCAAGGGGCCCATCCCATGGAGATGGCCCTGCAGTGCTGGGGTTGTGTACCCTCAGGGAACCTGGGGGTCTGGCCTCTCTCCAACACATCAGGGCCAGTGCCCCCTAGCTTGCTCTGCCCTCTGCCACCCTCCTCTGTGGTTGGGGGTTCTCAGGGAGCTCACTGCACCCAGGCACCCTGCCCCAGTCCTTGGCCTAGCATGCCCCAGCCTTGCCACAGTGCAGCTTCCTTCTGAACTGCCCTTGGGTGTCTATGGGCACCAGTGGGTCTACTGCTTCCCCAGACTGGGTCTTCTTCCTCCTCTCCATGCTGGGGATGGGATTGCTCTGAGGTGGCCACCCCAGGCTGGTATAGCAGCAAAAGCCCCAGCCCACAGTGCTCTCCTTAGCTTGTCTAAGCCTCTTCTCTACCCCAGGCCAGGGGCTGGAGGGAGGAGCGCAGAACCCAGCATCTCCCCACTGCACCTTCCTCCTCCCCCCAGGACCCCAGGGCCCCCGAGGGGCAGGCGTCTCTGTTGGGTCTCCCTTGCCTAGCTGGGACTTCTTTCTAAGGTCTCTCTGACCTCAACCTGTGGTTAAGCCTTGATGGTGGGTGGGGTGCAGTAGAGGAGGCAGAACTGGCTCAGCAGGAGAGGCTTTAAATCAGGCAGTACTTCAGAAATGGTAGCCATGCTGCGATGGCCAGTTGCCTTATTTGTTTTAAACTAAGCACTTTCCCAGCAGCCCTAATGGTCCTCTGCCTTTATTGCCTGAAAATCCCCTTCAGCAATCCTAAAGCCTCTCCCAGCTTGACTTGGCCCTCTCCCTGGCGGAGACATCAGGGCTGCCAAGCCTTGCTTCTCTCCTTTCCTACCTTTTACCTGTTTCTGACTCAAACCACCTCTGTGCTAGGCTTCTCCCTCAGAGAGGCCTCTGTGCATGACTTCAGTCACCCAACACTGACAGAACTTAGAACCCAATAGCCCATTTCTCTCCTTCCATCCAGACCCTGTCTGCTGTTATCTGTAGGAAGACCACAGCCAACTGCTATCATGACCAAAGCTAAAATCCAATGAGACAGAGAACAATAGTTGTACCCATCTCCTCCTTAATCTCCAAGGCCAGTGGTGCATGCATTTGTGCATTCAACAATATTTGCCAAGCACTTACTATATGTCAAGCACAGCAGTGGGTGCTGATGACAGATGGGTAGACAAAACAGTCCTGGCCCAGGTGGAGTGACAGGTAAGAAACAAGTAAGTAGCTAAAATAGAAAAAAATGGGTAGAAAAAAATGACAAGAATAAAAGCAAGGAAAAGGGAAGGGACCCTCTCTTGTGTCTGATACAGCCATAATCTTCTCCATAGGCCATTGCTGTAACCAAAGCTTGCCCACCTTTCTTAAGATACTCATTGACCAGGTCATTGCAAGTACTGTTAACTGATTCCTTTTTATGGCTGAGTAGTATTCCATTGTGTGTGTGTGTGTGTGTGTGTGTATATATATATATATCTGTATACGTGTATATATATATATATATATATATATATATATATATATATATATATCCCACAGTTTCTTTATCCACTTGTTGACTGGTGGGCATTTGAGTTGGTTCCGCGATTTTGCAATTGTGAATTGTGCTGCTACAAACGTGTGCGTGCAAGTATCTTTTTTGAATAATGACTTCTTTTCCTCTGGGTAGATACCCAGTAGTGGGATTGCTGGATCCAATGGTAGTTCTACTTTTAGTTCTTTAAGGACTCTCCACACTGTTTTCCATGGTGGCTGGTGGCTGTACTGGTTCACATTCCCACCAGCAGTGTAGAAGTGTTCCCTGGTTGCCGCATGCATGCCAACATCTACTGTTTTTTCATTTTTTGATTATGACCATTCTTGCAGGAGTAAGGGGGTATCGCATTGTGGCTTTTATTTGCATTTCCCTGATCATTAGTGATGTTGAGCATTTTTTCATACGTTTGTTGGCCATTTGTATATCTTCTTTTGAGAATTGTCTATTCATGTCCTTAACCCACTTTTTGATGGGATTGTTCTTTCCTCGTTGATTTGTTTGAGCTTGGTGTAGATTCTGGATATTAGTTCTTTGTCTGATGTATAGATTGTGAAGATTTTCTCTGACTCTGTGTGTTGTCCATTTACTCTGCTGACTGTTCCTTTTACCATGCAAAAGCTCTTTAGTTTAATTAAGTCCTGTCTATTTATCTTTGTTTTTATTGTTGGAGACTATTATTCTAAGTTAAGTAACTCAGGAATGGAAAACGAAATATCGTATGTTCTCATTGATATGTGGAAGCTAAGCTATGAGGATACAAAGGCATAAGAATGATACAATGGACTTTGGAGACTTGGGGGGAAAGGTGGGGGGGGGTGAGGAATAAAAGACAACATTTATGTTATAATATATACCACTTAGGAGATGGGTGCACCGGGATCTCCCAAATCACCACTAAAGAATTTACTCATGTAACCAAATACCACCTGTACCCCAATAACTTATGGGAAAAAAAAAAGATATTGATCAACCTATTCCAGGCCCTCTTTCTACCAGTGAGCCTCTTGGGGACATAAAGAGCTGCCTGCCCTCCCCTGTTTCCCTTGCCTGTTTACAGCAGGTACAGGCTTCGTCACAGTGCATCCCTTCTGAACTCCTCCAGCAACTTCCATCTGTCGTGGATCCAGGGTAGAATTCTGTCCTGGATTACAAGACACTGCAGGCTGGATCGCTCTACCCCACTGCTCCCATCTCTGGAACCTCCTAGCCTGTTGAGTAGGATCTTCCTGACATTACAGATTAGAGAAGAGGAATGCCAGGAGGCTGGATGTTGGATGGGCCCCTTCCCACAGGGAGGTCATCACCAGAGGGCAGTCTCACTCTCCCCTGGCCAACCTTGGTGGGGAGGGAGACTCCTGTTGACCAAGCTCACCCCTGATACCCACGTGAAACCTGGGCTCTGAGACTTGCAGTCACCACTGGGAGTCAGAAACAGGACTTTTGGCTCTAAAACAGTCATGTAAACCAAGTCTTTATGAAATTCGGGTTCCAAAAGCAATCATGCATTTGAAAATCCAAGTATATTTTAGAACAACTGGAAGAAAAGACATCAGAAATGATGCAAATAAAAAGATGAATTCGTAAGAGATAAACTCACATCTTGACTTTTTTATTTATTTGGAGATATCTGGGGGCTGTTTTGAAGGAACGAGATGAGCTGGCCCACTGAGGCTACACCTCTCGGCGCCATTAGCCAAATTCACACAAGAAAAGGTGCCTTGCTGTCTACCCTGGACATTCTGCTGGAGCTTTTGTGACCAAGCGCACTGGTAACTGTCCCCTTTGTCCCACAACCAGCATAAACCTCTCGTTCTAATGGGGCCACTCTTTCCAGGCACCCAGGCTCCTGGTGCACCTGTCCAAACTCCCAGCACGAGTTGCACATCTTCATGCTGTTCCTCGCTGTGTTTCAACAGTCCCTCTCTCAGCCCTGACATAACACTTCTCCTGCCACCAGATCACTCCCTTGATTTTTCCTTATGTCCCAACCTTCCCTGAGATTCTGAGTTTCAGGTGGCATGAATGAATGATTAATTAGAGAAGATCTCTTCCACTACCCTGACTCCCAGCTCTAGCTTCCAACTTAGGGTAGAGTGATAGAACATGCAGAGCAGTTAAAAGGACTGCCCCAAGTCCTGGCTCCACTGTTTCATATCCATGCAACCTTGAATAAGTCACCTAGCTAAACGTCCTGCACCTTAGTTTCCTCATTTGCAAAACAGAAATAACAATAGCATGGACCACATGGGGCAGTTGTGAACATTAAATGAATAACATTTGGAAAGTTATCAGATACTGTCTGGCACATGAATGTACTTAATAAATATTTATATATATATATATATTCATTATTGGTGCATTCAACCCTCATACTGAATGCCTTAGTACACTGCATTCAACTCTGTACCCATATCCTTCCGAAATCACATTTATGAGAGACACTCTGCTGGCCCATGGTCTTAGCGTATCAATTTCTTTTTTAGTCCATGAGTACAGTTAGCTCCTTATCTCATGCTCTTAGAGTGACATGTTTCTACATATAACCAAAAGCTCTAATAACTTTATAAGATGTATTATTGCAACAGAATGAATCTATGGTGGCCCCTGTAATGCCCACCTCCTGGCATTAATAGTTTTGTGTGATTCTGTTTTTATGGCTGATATGATTTGGCTCTGTGTCCCCACCCAAATTTCATCTTGACTTGTACTCCCACAATCCCCACATGTTGTGGGAGGGACCTGGTGGGAGATAATTTGAATCATGGGGGCGGTTTCCCCCATACTGTTCTTGTGGTAGTGAATGAGTCTCATGAGATCTGATGGTTTTATCAGGTGTTTATGCTTTTGCATCTTCCTCATTTTCTCTTGCCACCACAATGTAAGAAGTTCCTTTTGCCCCCGCAACATGATTTAGAGGCCTCCCCAGTCAGGTGAAACTATAAGTCCAATTAAACCTCTTTTTCTTCCCAGTCTCAGGTATGTCTTTATCAACAGCATGAAAATGGACTAATACAATGGCAAAAGTGGCAGAACGTATGTGATTGTGATACATATGATTGTAACACCTGTCTCTGGAGGACACACTTCTTAGACAGCTTTGAAGAACCCAGCTGCTGTGCTATGAACTTACCTGTGGAGAGGACCATGCAGTTGGGAGTGGAATGTTGCCTCCAGTGGACACCAAGCAAGAAACTGAGGCCCTAACTCCGGCAACCACAAGGGCTGAATACTGCCAGTAGCCACATGAGTGAGAAACAGCAATTTCCCCAGCTGAGCTCCTGATGAGACCACAGCCCAGCTGATACCTTGACTGAAGCTTGGTAAAACCCTGAGCAGAGAACTCAACTAGGCTGTATGTCCCCAGACTCCTCACCTGCAGAAACTGTGAGATGACAGATGCAGATGTGTGTTGTCTTACACCCTAAGTTTATGGTACTATGGTTACACAGCCATAAGTACATAATGCAATAATGAAGAGTATCATAGTTTGCATTGTCTGAAAACTACAATTGACTAGAGACAAAAAAAAATTTTTCAAGATAGCCAAGACAAATATCCACATGTCAGGACATCAGTTGTCCCTCAGAAAGAATCAGACCACTTGTATTACAAGACTGCCTTTTGTCTACTTGTTTGTGGTGGTGAGTGCAGTAGAGACTGTTACATTACCCTAGCTGCTTTAGGTCTTTTAAAAACCTGACTTGTCAGAAGAAACTAAATGGAAATGCTAAGTCAGCAAAATAGTTTTTCGGAACTTCTAGAACCTTCTCCACATTGAGAGAATCTAATTAACACTATGGACTGTGAACCATTTAAAAAATTGTGCAGGTTTTATTTTTTCTTAAATTACATTCTCCACTTTTCCCTGAATAAAATAGAGCTGGGAAGACATATTTATATCACTAGTGACTAACAGAATCTGAGTAATATTTTATAATGTTCACCTCTCATTTATGAAAACTTCATCTCTATCAAATATAATACCAATGAAATATTGTATTATTACTTCTTCAATTCCTGGTTCTCCTAAAGCAGTCAGTTTTTAACATAAAATGAATATATATCTAATGTAGCAATATAAATATTATTCAGCATTTAGTGGTCTATCTAGACCATCTGTTGGCAAATGAATGCCTGCCTATAGAGCAGAATATGAAGGGTTAAACACCATTCCCCTGAATGTTAGAAGGTTGGTGTGCCTCTTCATCCCACAGGAAATAAAAGGGAAGGGCATCCCAGGATGGTTAGGAGACAAGATTGGCCCAGCTGGAGAGGAGCATTGTAGGTGGAAGAGGGCCATGAGCATTGAGCTGAGGATTTGGGGTTTGCATCATCTGCACAACTAGTCCTGTTATGAGGCATCATTTCTTCTTCAAATGGACAAAGGAATTGGTAGTCTACATCTCTCAAGGGCCATGTTATGCAGTAGAAGAAAGAACCTACCTATGGGCTCCCCTTTTCCACTGTGCCTCCTTAGCTTTGCATTCCCTCTGGGAAGATGCTGGAAACCAGATTACTTTATGGATTATACTGGGAGAATCGATTCTTCAATGTCTACAGATGAGCTGGTTAAAAAAGAATAACTGAGATTGTTAAAACTCTATGTTTTAAAGGAAATACTGGGAAAGTTTTATGTAACACTCAGAGGTGAGTGAAAATGGTAGTAGGTGACGGGCTTTGGGGCTAAAGACAAACTTTAGACAATGTTAACAATCTCCTTTCCCAATCTTGCTTCTTAAGTGATGGTAGTCATGATTGGCCAGAATTAGGATGAAGAGAAACAAAACCCATAGTTGAGATCCAAAAGTTTGGGAGAACTTAGGAGAAGTGTAACCTGGATTCCTGAAAATGTTGACTTATAGAGACATTTTTGAGATATGAAAGTTCATTATTTCCTGGTGCTTAAGGAAGAAAATAATTGATGTTGTGAGCTGGGCGGGACTTTAAGGACCATGCTGAACAATCCACTGACCACTGCAGGCTCCCATTTAGGATTTTGGGCCAACAGCCACCAGCCTCTGTTCATGCAGTCTCACTGAGGGCAGTTACTTCTTTGGAGTGGCACACCTCTGAGCAGATAATTCCAATAATCAATGTCAAACTAGATATTGAAACAGCCCAGGTATCCTGGTCAAGCTAGCTGTTGATACTCCTGACTGTCGCATTATTTTGTTTTTTTGTTTTGTTTTGTTTTGAGACAGAGTCTCACTCTGTCACCCAGACTGGAGTGCAATAGTGCGATCTTGGCTCACTGCAAGCTCTGCCTCCCGGATTCAAATGATTCTTCTGCCTCAGCCTCCCGAGTATCTGGGATTACAGGTGCATGCCACCATACCTGGCTAATTTTGTATTTTTAGTAGAGACGGGGTTTCACCATGTTGTCCAGGCTGGTCTTGAACTCCTGACCTCAGGTGATCCATCCACCTTGGCCTCCCAAGGTGCTAGGATTACAGGCATGAGCCACAGCTCCCGGCCCAACTGTTGCATTATTATTTGCAGATGTTGGCTATCCCTGCTGTTGTCTATATATCAATTCTGTCTACCCAACACAGCTGTAAACTTCTCAAGGTGAGGAGTGAGCCATCACTCTTTGCACCTCTTGCTGTGATTGACATGGTATACCTTAAGATATGTGTTAATTCCTATGTTTTAATAAATATTGGCTTAGGGAGAATTTGCTGGAGCAAGTACAGACAGTGTGTTTAACTTCTATTATTCAACAGAATTAAAAAAACTACCTGGTTCTGTCAATGAAATAATACTTTCTTTTCTTTCTTAAAATCTAGCTGATCTGATCTCAAATACACATGTGGGAGGTGGGATTGTAGAAATATCTCAAATTAACTGGCTTCTAGCTCTTTGTAAGGCATTTGACAGTCTGAGTTGGTTGCTTCTCCCACTGCAAAGCAGCAAAATCTGCTCTCAAAGGCTTCACGTGGCTGGGAAAACTCTGTTCCCAATTCAGATCCTCTGGGGAGGGCATCAATTATTTCCTCTTGTTTTTAGCACTGATTGTTCTGTCTAATTTGAAAGGATCCAAAAAAGGAAATGACACTTAGCATTAGTATCATTCTCCATCACTTTTGAAAGATATATGAAGGGAATGTTGGCACAATCAGTCTAGAAACATATTTCTCCTATAAGAATAAGCCAGTTCTTTTTGCTTTGAATCAGAAACAGCTCCAGTAGACCCATGAAGGAAAGGGAAACAAAGCTGAGTGCCAAGCATATGATAACATGCTCAGCATCATAGCACATTAGGGGCTTGCAAACTGAAATAACAATACCGCTACACACCTATCAGAATGGCCAAAATCCAGAAGACTGACATCACCAATGCTAGTGAGAATGTGGAGCAACAGGAACTCTCATTCACTGTTGGTGGGGATGTAAAGTGGGGGAGCCACTTGGGAAGACAGTCTGGCAGGTTCTTAAAAAGGTAAACAGGCCGGGCGTGGTGGCTCACGCCTGTAATCCCAGCACTTTGGGAGGCCGAGGTGGGTGGATCACAAGGTCAGGAGATCAAGACCATCCTGGCTAACATGGTGAAACCCCTTCTCTAGTAAAAATACAAAAAATTAGCCGGGCATGGTGGTGGGCACCTGCAGTCCCAGCTACTTGGGAGGTGAGGCAGGAGAATGGCATGAACCCGGAAGGCAGAGCTTGCAGTGAGCCAAGATGGCACCACTGCACTCCTGTGCAGTGTCTGGGAGACACAGCGAAACTCTGTCTCCAAAAAAAAAAAAAAAAAAAAAAAAAGGTAAAGATACTCTTACTATACCATCTAGTAGATTTGCTCCTAGGTGTTTACCCAAAGGAGTTGAAAACATGTCCACACACATGAATGTTTATAGCAGCTTTACTCAAAGTTGCCAAAAAATTGGAAGCAACCAAGATGTCCTTCAATAGGTGGGTGGATAAAGAAATTGTATTTAATTCTATTTCTATAAGGAAAATCTATTCATACAATAGAATATTAGTGTCAGAGATTTTTTTTAACAAAGAGCTATCAAGCCATGGAAAGATAAGGAAGAACTTATCTTCCTTATCTTCCTGAAAAAAGACAGTTTGCAAAGGGCTACATACTATACGATCCCAACTGTATGACATTCTGAAAAAGGCACAACTATGGAGATAATAAAAAGATCAGAGTTTTGGGTGAAGGGAGGGATGAACAGGCAGAATACGAACAAATTTTAGGACAGTGATTATTATTATGATACTGTAATGGACATAGAATATTACACATTTTTCAAAGCACATAGAATATACAACATGAAGAAGGAATGCTAATGTAAACTCTGGATTTTCATTAATAATAATGTATTATTATTAACTAAAATGATTTATTTTATTTATTTTCATTATTATCTAAAATGTTATTTAATTATTAAATTTAGATGCTACTTAATTTTTGCTTTATTATTATTATGTTAATATCATCAACTGTAACTAGTGTACAACACTAATGCAGGATGTTAACAGGGGAAATCGTGTTGGAGAGGGAGATATGTGAGAACTCTGTACTTTCTTTTCAATTTTTCTGTAAACATAAAGCTGCTCTAAAAAATAAAATCTATTAATTAAAAAAAAATAACTGAGTGGAAAAAGAGCATTTTGCTCATTGGACGGACTTTTGTCCTCCATGTGATGGAATCAGCTGGCTGGGCGTTAACCTGCAGGTGGCTGCCAGCCTCGCCCCTGAGGTTTCCACCCTCCCATGCTCTGATTTCCTGGGGTTACGCTCTGTTGCCTCCGGTGAGAGGTGGTCAGTAACTCCACAAGCTGCTTCTGGTGCCTTTGCGCCAGACAGATTTCGCAAAGGCAGGTGTGTCAACTACAACCAGAGGCCAATTTCCCTGAAGTCAGATTTCAGACCACATGCATCACTCCTCCTCACAATGTAATCTCCTCCCCAGGCTGAGCCCTGCCAGAGGGGAGAGTTAGGACAGGTGGGAAGGGCTTGCCCCCTTGGCTGCAGGAAACTCAGGTGGCACCTTGGGGAGAATCCTAAAAAGATGCTCTTCTTCACGATGCCTCACATCTACCTGTCAGAAAATTGTCACACTGTTCTGATGTTTCAGACAACTCACTTTCATCTGCTAGCAAACTGTCTAGATAAATACAAGCCTGTGATGTCTGTACCTCTGATGATGTCCCTTAGACATGGTGTCCTCCTCCACCTATTGTCAGAAGGTGGCCCATCTGACCTCCTGGTGGCCAGTTCCCTCCATCTACTAGGACAGGCAGGCCACTGGGAAGCATCCTTCTCCACACCCACAGGCCCTGTCCTTGGGAGCTGGGAGACATCTCAGATGACGTGCAGAATCCCTTCGTGCAGGCTCATCACGAGCCCTTTGTTCCTTAGGGTAATAGCAAACAAATGCACCGTTGTTCCTCATTTCCATGTATTTCCATCAGTTAATTGGAAATGGTTCTGCCTGAATAGGAAATTTTTCTATCTTGGGCTTCTTGAATAGAGAAGCTTTGGGGCACAATCCTAAATCTTCAGAGGACAGAGAGCCCACATGCCACCCTTCCAGTACTGACTAGCAGCTTGGGTCCTGAGAATTTCCAATACCCATATTTTAGGGAATTTTTGTCTACTAAAAGCAACAGTTTCATTCAGGACAAGAGGTTATTCAAAAATACATAAATAATGGCCTCTACTTACTGAGGACTTACAATGTGTAGAGAATAATGCATTGGAAAATGCTAAACTACCTAGTGAATAGCAAGTATGGGGGCAGGGAGGAGGAACAGGCTTCCATCTTGATTAAGTGAAAAATAAACTAATGCTTTCCTTTTTATTAGACAGTATGTCATATACAAAATCCCAATTTTTCTCTTACTAACAGAGAAACTGCATCTTACCCTGCGGAGAGGACCGACTCTTTAGGTCCACTCTAAACCTGTCCTCCTTCCTGTCTCAGCATTTGCTCCACCAGCTTTCATTCAGCACAGAGCCTGGGGCACTGGTGCCATGAAGATGAATACAGGAGAGATCTTAGCCTTAAGGGGCTCATGGCCTGATAAGTGCATAAACAAAAAAAATTTTTAATACAACACGGTAGGTGCTATGATACAAATTATGTACAATACACATATAAGCAGAGAGGGAAATGTCTGATTATACATGGGGGTTCCAAAGAAATCAGGTGACAGTTGAGATGGTCACGGTAGAGCAGGTTATTGGGCAGATATGAGCAGGGCATAGGGTCCCAAAGAACATCAGGTAACTGTCAGGTTACTGACGGGGGTGGTTGTTGACAGCCAGGGAGCTGGCAATAGGGAGGGGAACATTTCCTAACAAACAGGAGACATCTTGAGCTTGTGGGCAACAACTTCCCAATAAAAACTTAAAATGGTGAAGTTTGATCTTCCTTTGGGACATGTCTAAGCATGCACAGTAAGGAGCAAAATGGCAGCACTGGACCTGTATATGACCTTCCTCTGGGGGTGCTAGACCAGTAAGGGAAAATTGCCCTGAGACAGCATGCTCATAGCTTCAACCACCAAATGGCACCTGTGGTCCCTCATACACTAGCAAGTCACTATGCACTTGGCAATTAGCCAAAGCCCACCCAAAGGGAAAGATGAGAGGAAGAGATTGGGAGACACTGAGAAATTATAAATCTATAAGAGCCCTGAGCCAACAATCAGGGGAAGCATTCAAATCTTTTGAGTTGTCCACTTGATCCCTTCCAAGTGTACTTCACTTTGCTTCAATAAACTGTCATGTCTGTCTTACATCTACCTCCGTCTCTTGGCTGAATTCTTTCTCCCAAGACAAGGATCAAGGACTAAGGGGAGCCCATCCAGACTTGCCACCAGTAACAGTCATGGCAGAAATAATCCAGAAATAGCTCTAATTATGGCCAACCATTTAATTCTCTTCCTGGACACTCAGGAGGATCACATTTACCCTATACCTGAGTAGAGCCATGAAACTAATTCTGACCAAGGTGGATATATGGGCAAATGTGATGTGTGACACTTCCAGGCTATCGCATGAACTGTCTCGTAAACATCCAGTCCTTTATCCTCCTGTGGCAAATGTGAAGTTACATGTTGGGGATTGCAGTATCCCAAGATGCAAGGAGCCTGGATCTCTGAGTCACTCCACTGCCTGGAGAAGGATGACTCAACTGGATCATCCTCACTGGACCACAGTTGGGTGGGAAATAAACTTTTATTTTGTTAAGTCACTAAAATTTGGAGGTCGTTTGCAACAACTGGCATGATTTATTTAATACTATGGAAATTGGTATTCTGAAGTGGGTTGCTGCATTAACAAAAATATGTGGCCATTTTCTTAGCAGTTGAGTAAGAGGTGGGGTAGAAACAGCATGCTGGGTGACTGGACATCTATGTTACATAGTGTCAAGACATCTGGCAAATGGTCATGTGTAGAGACTTGGAAGGCTGACTCCATCACTATGGGTTCATGGCAATTATTGGACAATGGAATGTTAGAAATGTGTACAAATTGGAATTTATTCTCTTTGGAAAGGCAAGAAATACAAGAAAGAGATGAGCACGGATGTAATTGGTTATTTTGGAAACAGAAAACCAAAGGTAACAGGCCAGAAATTTAGGGCCTTATAGGGCTGTAAGAGGTAACTGCTTTTGGTCCCCAGACCGTGAAACATGAAAATAAAAAATTATTTGAGCTGACAAAGGTCTAGTGAACTTTCTCTAAGCTCATTAAAGTAACTCAGGGCAAATACGTGAGTAAGGGTATAGACTTCCCACTCAAGCCCAGTGGCATGAAAGAAGCTGCCATTCCACTGAGCAGTAGGGACACCGTGGAGAAGAGGTGAGAACCAAAGGAGATTAGAGAACAATGTCCAGAAAAGGTCTTTAAATGTGGTTACTGATATATGGAATTGACTGGAAGCAAATAGATCAGAAGTCACTAAGATTTTGAGACAGCTGCACTGCCAAAAATACCATAATCCTGGACCAAAAAGTTCTTTGACTACTGGAGACTTAAAAACAATCGAGTACCCAATCTTTCCTGAACAGAAAGTGACTTCCAAAAGCTGCACTGCCCCAAGCCAAACACATTGGCCAACATCTATTCTTAGGTGACTGTGGGTAATAATGAGGAAGGAAGAGCCCCCCAGAGGGTGAATTCTGAAGCCACAAGAACAGGATCTAATCAGAGTTTTCCCAGCATTAAGAACAAGGAAACATCACTACGCAACATTGACAGGACTCAAGTATGGCTATGGGCTAGAGATGGATGTGAGACTTCCATTCCTCCATTCCAAAAGGAAGAATTACACACAGTTCTGTTCTCGAATCATCACTGTCTATCAGAAAGCAGGGTGGCAGATAGCACATCACGCAGATCATAGGAGCTCAGACCAACAGGAGCAGTTCAGTTTCCGGTGCAGAGTCCTGAACGGCTCAGGGATCCCGGTCTCCAGCTGCATACCATGACTGGGTGGGCACTTGTTTTCTCTCCGTGGGGCAGAGGGGGAGCAAGTTTTATCATATGGGAAGAGAAGTAAAACAATTTGGTGACCAGAATGGTGGATAGCTATGCCTTCATTAAACTGTTTGTTTTCCTCCCCGGCTCCAGCAGACCACATTCCCCAATCCTGTTGCATATGGATGGAGCCAGGCGATCGGCTTTGAGCAATGTAATATGGGTATTACAGCTGCTGGCGCCAGGCTAGGGCAAACAGGCAGGAAGATTGGTCCTCTTTGCTTTCTCTCTTTCTTCTGGAAAGGGACACTTTTCTCCTCTGGCCTTTGGACATCAGACTCCAGGTTCTCCAGCTTTTGGGCTCTGAACCTGGCACCAGCAGCCTGCCGGGAGCTCTTAGGTCTCACTGGGGGCTGCACTGTCAGCTTCCCTGGTTCTGAGTCTTTGGACTTGGACTGAACCACTGGCTTCTCTTGTTTTTCAGCTTGTAGTTGGACTATCATGGGACTTTGCCTCTGTGATTGTGTGAGCCAGTACCCCAGTTCCGGTAGCCACCTGAGACTCTACGGCAGAATGGAGTCTGGCCACTTCCCCACTCTCCAAAGATTTTACAGAGCCTTTCTGCCCTTAGGCTGCACGTGCCCGGCATACAATGCAAATGACCATGTATCAAGTGTGCTGGACTGAGGCCTCAAGGCAAGCTTACCCCTGTGCAGGGTTAATGACAAACCCAAGGTGGGCAGCCTGGAGCTAGCCACGGTCCGAGCCAAAAGCTCCAGTGACATCTGCTCTGTGTCCAAAAAGGTAGAAGGAAAGGAAGGAACACAGTGTGCTAACTTATCTCTAATAAAATAATTATTTATTGCCAACATCAAGTATGAAATGTGAAGCTATTCAGTGCCAGTTACAGAAAAGCTATATTACTATGTATCTTACAGAATAGTTAAATTACTGTTTTGACTAGAGAATAAAATTTGCCTTAATTTCTAGGAAGTTTTATTTGTTGAAATATAGACTCATAACATTCAAGACAGTGCTGGCTGTTGACTTCTGAACACAGCACACACTGGATAGTGTATGAAATGCTGTGCAACACAACAGGGCAAGAAATTGGAAACCTGCTTTTCTGCAGTAACTTTTCATTTGCCCGTAGACAAGGAACATTGGACAGCTTATTTTGACAATGATGCTCTTGTATTCATTGAATAAATCACCTAATTTGTAAGAATCTACATTTTATTCCCATGGGAATTAATAAAGCATTTTCATTCTGAATAAAAATGTGAACTGCATAAACATTTGTGTGTGTGTGTTTTTTTAATTGGTCCTCTTAAGGGGGACATAGGGCATTGTTTTTCACTGCTTTATACAAATGTAAGGCATAGAATCATTCTCTTAAAAAATTAAAACAAAACTTTTCATTAATTATTTACTTATTTGCCTAAAAATGTCTTTATGACCAACAAATGGAACAGCCTTCGCACTTCAAAGTAAAATCTTCACTTTCACAAATCACTGGAGTTTTTGGCTATCGGAAACTGGGCTTTGAATTGCTTCCCCCTAAGTAACTGGGACTCAGTGGACCCTATCTCGGGACATCTGGCTTGGTAACCATTGTCATGATGAGTGCATGCCTCCTGACACTCTGGGCTTGTGGAGAAGGGCCAGGCAGGCAGGTCCTGAGGCTCCTCGTAGGTGGAAGTAGAGGTGCAATGTTTTACTGCAACAGATGTGCTTAGAGGACACAGAGGGATGACAGGAGGACCCATGGAAAGTAACAAGTCAATTAGAATGCACAAGGGACTTACAATGCGAGGCCTGTCTGTTTCATAATCAGAATGATGAGGCCTCTGAGCACCCTTCCTGGTACCTGGGAGGCTTCACTAGTGGTCAGAACATCACTTGGCTGAGCATGAAGTGAAAAGTAGGTTTTCTCAGAGGAGATATTGCTTGGCCCTAGAAAGGCCTGTCTGCCCAGGTAGCTTCCTTTCTCCTTTGAACAACATCAACTTTGTCTTCCTAGGTTCTCTTTCTGACCCATTCTTTCTTTGTACACGTTTCTGGCCCAGCCAAGGCCTTCTTGTTCATCTATTTGATCCCACTTGTAGAAATATCCCCTGATTAGCCAGCTCAGTCTTGGGAGTTCCCAAGTCCCCTCTGCCCCCTCTCAAGTGCCAGGTACTTTTGCTCACCCTCCAATTACTCATTCAGCTAATATTTAATGTGGACCTGCTATGTGCTGTTCTAGGCATTGTCCAGATACTGCAACACATCAGTAAACAAAGCTTGTATTCTAGTGGGAGAAGATAAAAACCAATCAATAAAGAGTAAATAAGTGGGCCAGGTGTGGCGGCTCACACCTGTAATCCCAGCACTTTGGGAGACCGAGGCAGGTTGATCACCTGAGGTCAGGAGTTCAAGGCCAGCCTAGACAGCAGGGTGAAACCAAGTCTCTACCAAAAACACAAAAGATAACTGGGCGTGGTGGCGGGCACCTATAGTCCCAGCTACTCAGGAGGCTGAGGTAGGAGAATTATTTGAACCTGGGAGGCAGAGGCTGAAGTAAGTCAAGATCGAATCTTGCCACTGCACTGCAGCCTGGGCAATAGAGTGAGGCTCCGTCTCAAAAAAATTGATGGCAGGGTAGCAAACAACTGAAAGTCATGCTAGGCAGGACTTGGGGGCAGGAGTGCAAGGGAGGGGAGGAGAGTCTGGGTTCATCAAGGTAGGATCAGCCAATAAGGGAAGACATGAGCAAAGTATTGCAGATGAGGGAATTAGCCAAGGGGACACCTCGGGGAAGAAGGGCTCCCAGCAGAGGGAAGAGCAAGGCAAAGACCACAAGGTGTGAATGAGCCTGGCACGTTCAAGAAGCAGCAAGACAGCCAGTGTGGTTGGAACTGCAGGAGCCAGGTGTGGGGTGGGAGTGTGGGGGAGGACAGAGACAGCAGGGCCGGTGTGGGCAGAGCCTTGGAGGACTGTGACACTGTAATGACCGTGGCTTTCCTTTCAGCCAGCTGGGAAAGGGTTTCCAGCACAGGGGGGCCTTGAGCCCGCGTAGGTTTTCACAGCATGACTCTGGCTCCTGCATGGAGAATAGCCAGGGAGGAGTGAGGTTCACTGCAGGGAGATTCACTAGGAGGTTATTGCATTGACTCTGGGAAGGGATGATGGCAGCAGGAACATGCTGGCAGTGGAGCTGCTGAGAGGTGCTGGGCCAGGGTTCATGGTGAAGGGGAACCAGCAGCTCTTGCTGAAGGGGTAAAGCCAAAAGAGAGGAATAAAAGATGACTCCAACGTCCTAGGTCTGAGCAACTGGAAGGATGAAGATGTCATTGTTAACAGAGGTGGGGAAGGCTGCAGGGGTGGGGACTTGGCTCCTGGAGAGGACCGGCAGCTCAGGTATAGATGTGTGGGATGTGAGGGACCCACTCACAGCGGGTCTCTCCTCTTGATTCTGCCTAGTTTCACTTTCACAGAGGAGATTTATCCCCAGGTATTAGATCCCCCTACAATAACAACATCTGGATATTAATTTTCCCTGCAAAATGACACTATTCTATAAAACAAGTAGTAATCAGATGTTGCATATGCATAGGCAATGTAAAGTTAAATGTCATATATTGGTACTTTTATATCAATAGGTTTCTATAAAAAATCATAACATGTAGCTAAGTAACATTAATCACACATTAGTGACTTGATTTCATCTCAGTCAGATTCTTGAGGCATAAGAAAAACAAAAATGACAGAAATTTCCTAATTGACTTTATTCAACTGATTGATACAGAAAGAAAACCAGATACCTCTATCAAAAAGCTTATACTTTATATGGGTACGTTCATCTATTCCTAATGCAGGTGTTTTGATACCTGTATTATATTTCAAATACGTACATGTATCACTCAGAGTTTTCAAGAGAGGTGGAACCGATAAAATGGATAGATGGACAGATAAATGTATGTATTTTAAGCATTACCTCACTGAGCTGTGGGGGCTGGTAAGTCTGGAATGTACAGGCCAGCAGGCTAGAAACCCAGGCAGGAGATGATGCTGCCATCCTGAGGCAGAATTTCTTCTCCAGGAAACTTCAGTTTTTGCTCTTATGGCCTTCAACTGATTGGATGAGGCCCACCACATTATCAGGGGTAATCTCCTTTACTGACATCTACAGAATGCCTTCACAGCAACACCTACATTAGTGTTTGACCAAACAAAGAGGCACTGTATCCTACCCAAGTTGACACATAAAATTTACCATCACAGCAACCTTTACAAGTTAGTGTCCTACCCTTTTTAGAAGACTTGGAACTGGGAAATATCAGGACATATACAAAAAATTACCAATTTCAATGGATAGTAATTCATAGAAAGGGTTTAAGACCCTCCTGGTTCAAGAACAACCTAGCCAACATGGCGAAATGCCGTCTCTACTAAAAACACAAAAATTAGCCAGGCATGGTGGCTCACACGTGTAATCCCAGCTACTCAGGAGGCTAAGGCAGGAGAATCACTTGAACCAGGGAGGCAGAGGTTGCAGTGAGCTGAGATTGCACCACTGCACTCCAGCCTGGGCAACAGAGCAAGATTCCATCTCAAAAAGACCCACCTGGGCAGGTGGAGGCACAGATACTGTGCAGAGGCTGTCACAGGTGACCCTGGGGAGGCAGAGGTGCTTCTTCCCACATAGCAGACAGTGTGGGACACACAGCCTGTGCCTGCTCTACTGTGTTCGGAGCATGACTCCAGGGCCAGGTGAACCACACGGGTTCTTGGGTTTCCACCTGTGCCATGTGTTGGGGTGGGACAGGAGAGAAGCTAACTGTTCATTTGCTAGTGCTCCTGCCCCCAAGCCCCTGTGCCTGTGCTGCCCCTCCTTTCAAGGTGGATTCACTCCATCCTTCTGCATGCCACTCCTGCTGTGGGCCCTGGAGATGCGAGGATGAGGAAACTGTGGGTTCTACTCCAACAGAGCCCACAGTCTGAAGGGGGAGGCTGCCAGGGAAACCATGACTGAGGGTGGAGGGGTGAGTGTGGAGATACATTAGCCTGGAGGGAGGGCATTGGCAGCTCTGAGGCTGGCTTTTGGGGAGGTAGGAATGGCCTTCCTACACTCCAGGGAAGTCAGGGAAGGCTTCTGGGAGGAGGTGACCCTTGAATAATTTTGAGAATCCTTCAACAACATCATAAATAAAGATCAAACCACACATGTCTCAGGGCTATTTGTGACAGTTTTGAACTGCCGCAAGTAGTCTCAGGAAAGATGGGTACTGATCCTGAAGACTTTTTCTATAGCATAGATTATAAAAATATGAATTAACCCTGGCTGCTCACCCTTCTCCCCATTCTTGTGTTTCTGACAGGGTCTCAGAAATTATCTCCTGGGGTACCATAAAAACCTCTCCAAAACACACACATTTAATATGTAGTGTGATAAAGCAGCTTAAAGTTGAGCATGTTAGGGGAAAGTGATTAAAACTCAAACAAGAACAATGGCATTTCCCATTTCCAAAAGGGATGAAAATTCCCATCACAAGGGTGAAGCAGGTCAGATGGCTGCCATGTGTGCCTTTGAAAAACCAATCAAATGTGTTCAGGAACCAGAAAACGGGCTAACCCAACAGGAGTATTTTTGAGTGCACATTTACTGTCTGAGCCCTTATATCTGAAGGAAATTAATTGCCTCACCACCACACTATAGTTACTTATGGAGCCACTTGCTGGGTAGGCAGTGGAAGCCCCTATTCATGGGCAACTCCTAGATGAGAAAGCCAATGAGCCAGTACCCGCGAAGAAATGTGTGATTAGAATCCAATTCACGCACGTGTGAACCTCATGGGGCACAGTGCTGGGAGGGGCAGGGGGGCCAAAGAAGGTCTCTCCAAGAAGATGACATCATAGCAAAGGTGAGGCAGGACAGGTGAGAAAGGTGGGAAGGAGCCAATCCCTCCAGTGCTTCCAGACAGGAGATAACAGCGCGGTGCTCCAGGCAGGAGGAGCCTGCCTTCTGGAGGCATTGACAGTGCTCCAAAGTGGAGGGTTGGAGAGTGAGCCACACCAGATCTGCCGGATCACTGCAAGGGCTCTGGGCCAAGCTTGATGGAAATGAAGGGAGGACTCGGCACAGTTTTAACCCATAAGTTGTTTTTACTTTCCTGGTAGATATTTGCCATTATGTTTGGCAGAATTGGGCACCTGGAATGTTCTCTTGGTCAGGTAATTTTGATGAGAGTTCTTTTCTTTCCTGAAGGTCAGTCAGATATGCTTGCTCCCTCTTCCCATTATCCCCAGCAGGTCTGCTGAACAAGTGCACTCAACTGCCTGGGTGCACCTCTTCCCATGACATCAAATGTCTAGCTTGTGAGGGCTGCACTGTCTTGCAGTGTTTCTATTTCTTGCTCTCAGCAGTACTGTAGTGGGGCCTGTATCTTGATAGAGGCAAGGAAACCTGGGTCTTGAGGCTCAGAGGTTCTTGACACTGGCTCTCCGGTAAGATCACCATGGACACTAAAATGTTTCTGTTAAGGCCAGGGCCCCCACTCAAACCTGCCTTTCTGGGTTGTCCTGGCCCCAACTGCCCTGTTCAGGTTTTCAGACATTCAAAGAGAGGAGTCGAGATCAACCAACATTTATGCCGGCATATGATCAGATTTCTCTTAGGAGAGTAGACATTTTCTTCTCTTTCCTGTGAGTCCCAAATGATAAGCTGCAAGTTGTTCCCTACTGCTCACACACAGCCCCTCTGAGAAGCAGAAAAACTTTCTGAGGTATTGAGAGAGGTGTTTTAACACCATGGACAGCGCCCCTGGTTCTTTGACCCGGACGTGCTTCCTAACAAAACGCATTTCAGGTTCTAGAAAGCATTTCGGCAACACAGGCTCAGAAACACCAGATTCAAGAGAATAACTATTATATGTGAATACACTTAAAAATAGATCACACACTCTAACAACTGAAATGTACAGAAAAGATGAAAGTGCATCCGTTAACGTTTAAAAGCGCATTTCTACTGATAGCATTCATCTGTACGCTCAGCACAGCGGAGCAGCTAACCTCTAGGACAGCGCCTGGGCAGAGCCAGCAAGAAGCCAGAGCTGCACAGCTGTGAGGGGCGGGCTTTAGGCTCACACCGCCTGTATCCGAAACGCTGGGACGGGTATTTAACCCCCTGAACCTCGCTCCTCTTGCCTGTGAAATGTGGATGCTCCAGCGGGAGTTTCCGAAGACTGGAAGCTTGACATGTAAAGGCCTTAGCAGAAAGCTGCCCTTGGTTTTAGGACCACTTAAACACGCAATCAGGTTTCCCTTCACCACTTTCATTAAAGCTTTTTAAAAAATATGATGCTTCTTCCGTGGAGCTATTTCCTCCTTCTCTCCACACCCAAAATACAAACAAAAACACACCCACCTGCATACATTTGCACATGCACTCGATCACATTCACAAGCATTCACACACTCATATCTACGCTATCACTCACACCCAGTCACACCCACCTGCACACTCTCACACTCCCCACGCACATATTCATGCATACACTCATGCACACATTCACTCACGCACCCTCACACACACACAGTGGGCTCAGATGAATTTGAGATGTCCCTCTAGCTCTCCCACATCTCAGGTATTATGCTCAGAGCTCCTGGCATTGATGTTTGGAAAATGTGAGAGACCTCTGCCTCTAGACCACATTATTATATTATTCATTTTCTATTTCTTCTATATTTTTTAGCTTTATGATTTTTATTAGAAAAATGACATGTGCTCATCGCAGCTGAGGAGGGGACAGGGGGAGAGAGAGAGAGAGAGAAAGACTTAAGAGAGGGTTTTAAATACTTCTCCTGACTTCAAATCTCTCACCTCTGAGATAGCTGCTGGTTTGTTTATGTAGTTATTCTTAACTGTGGTCAACTGAAAAATGGCCCCAAATATATCATTGTCCTAATCTCTGGCACCTGTGAGTGTGACCTTACATGGCAAAAGAAATTTTGCAGCTATGATTAAATTAAGGATCTCGGAATGGGGGATTACTCTGGATTTTCCAGGAGGACCCAGTGTCATCTTAACGGTCCTTTAAGAGGGAGGCAGGCAGGTCAGAGAGGAGAAGGCCACGTGACGCTGGATGCAGAGGACTAAGTGATGCGCTGTAAAGAGGGAGGAACAGGTCACAAGCCAAGGAATACAGGCCACACTGGAAGCTGAAAAAGACAAGGAAAGGGACCCTCTCCTTAGAACCTTCAGAAGAAAGCAACCCTACGAACACCTTGACTTTAGCCCAGTGAAACTCATTCTGGACTTCTGACCTCCAGAACTTATAACAAGTTTAGGTGATTTTAAGTCACTAAGTTTGTGGTAATTTGTTACAGCAACAATAGAAAATTAATACACCAAATGTTTTCTATACTGTGTGTGTGGGTATACTTCACTTTTTTGGCCAAATGAAATTATGTAAAGTACGTTTTTTTTTTTTTTTTTTTTTTTTTGAGACGGAGTTTCGCTCTGTTGCCCCGGCTGGAGTGCCGTGGCCGGATCTCAGCTCACTGCAAGCTCCACCTCCTGGGTTCATGCCATTCTCCTGCCTCAGCCTCCCAAGTAGCTGGGACTACAGGTGCCCGCCACCTCGCCCGGCTAGTTTTTTTTGTGTGTGTGTATTTTTTAGTAGAGACGGGGTTTCACTGTGTTACCCAGGATAGTCTCGATCTCCTGACCTTGTGATCCACCCGTCTTGGCCTCCCAAAGTGCTGGGATTACAGGCTTGAGCCACCGTGCCCGGCCTAAAGTACGTATTTTTAAAAATTTGATCGGGAGGCTGAGGCAGGAGAATGGCATGAAGCCAGGAGGCAGAGCTTGCAGTGAGCTCCCAGATCACGCCACTGCACTCCAGCCTGGGCGACACAGCAAGACTCCATCTAAAAA
>NC_045437.1:6146005-6171607 GCF_002776525.5 Piliocolobus tephrosceles
AAAAAAAAAAAAAAAAAAAAAAAAAAAAAAAAAAAAAGATATCAATTCCTATAACATTATCTTTTTTAAGAGTTTTATGGTAATCCTTTGTATGGGTGAACATATTGCATTTAGTCTACTATCAACATATGCATACTTATTATCTTTGCATTTCCACTATTAGAAATGATCAATGAATACTCATATCCATGTCGCTTTGGCCACATATGGCTGTGTTTCTGTAGGATAGATCCCCAGCAGTAGAAGGAGGTCTAAGTTCGTTAGACACTGTTGAATGCACTTCACACTCACTGCAGCACAAGAGTGGCCACTTACCCACATCTTAGCAACAATAGATAACATCATCCTTTGCCCACTTTTTTCTATTGGAAATGTTCATTTTTTTTCTTATTGATTTGATATCGATCTTTATATACTAAATATATCACTTATATGTTGGATAAGTTGTAAATATTTTCCCTCTTTGTGTTTGTCTTTTAACTTTTTCCTTTCGGCAAGAAAATGTGCTCAGTTTTTATGTCTTAGAAGTAGGAAAAAGGCTTTTTTAAACCCAAAAGTCTACCAGAAAAAGATTTTCTAATAAATACCCTCCTATAATTACATTTAAACTTTGTAGTTTCACATTAAAATATCTTAATCTCTAATACATCTGAAATTTGTGTGTGCATTGGGAAACAGAGATACAACCTTTTTTTTTTTTTTTTCTTAAAGAAAAGCTAATCATTTGTATTTTCCTCAGGTATTTGAAATACTACCTCTTTTCATTTACTAGGTTCCATAGCTATCTGGGTCTGTTTTAGTGTTATCTGTGTGCTTATTAATTTACTATATATGAAGCCAGGCACAGTGGCTCATTACTGTAATCCCAGCACTTTGGTAGGCTGAGGCGGGTCAGGAGTTTGAGACCAGACTGTCCAACATGGTGAAACCTCATCTCTACTAAAAATACAGATTAGCTGGGCATAGTGGCACGTGCCTGTAATCCCAGCTACTCAGAAGGCTAGGGTGGAAAATCACTTGAACCCGGGAGGTGGATATTGCAGTGAGCTGAGACTGTGCCACTGCACTCCAGCCTGGGCAATAAGAGAAAAACTCCATCTCAAAATAATAATGATAATAATAATAATAATTTACTAGATATAAGATTCTGGGAATAGAACATTCTTACAGTATTTTTGGATCTCTAGAAGGTAAATTCTTCCCTAATTATTTTTCTTTTTTTATTTTTAAAACTTTTTGAAAGTTTTAATACACTTATTATATTATTTTATGTTTTTAGTTCATTTCACTTTAATTTTTAGTCAATGGAGGTAGCCAAAACAACCCATAACAGACTCTGCCAATGTGTAATGAATACTCAAGTTTTCAGCAGAATGAGTTACATGAAAATGTGCTCCTACCGGTTGAGACAAAGCAAAGCCAGCACCGAGAAAGACAAAGTTATAGACAAGGCTGGGAGCGAGCACAAGACTGTTAGAATACAAAGAACAAAATTATTCTCAAAAGAGAAGATTTGGAATGTCAAATAAAAGAACAGTGCAATTAAAAAACTGCATATGAGATACCAGATTCAGTTAAATGTGTGGAGAAGTGGCAAGGAGAAGACAATTAAAATCATTGTGGAGTATGTGTGTGTGCGTGCAGTTATACAACGGTGAATCGGGTGGATTGGGGCACTAGGTGGTAAATTTTAAAAAGCATTTGAATTTTAACTCTGAAAATTAAGGAAGACACTTACATTTAAAAATCACCAATATAACCATTTCTAGAATTAAAAGCCAAGATATATAACTTCAAAGTAGTAGAGAATATAAAATGCTTCCTCAACACCAGCAAAAAATTAATTAAAAGACAAAGGATGAAACAATAAGGAAATGGAAGATAAATCCAAAGAACAAGATAATAGAAGTAAGCAAAAATTTATCAATAAGATTTTTAAAAAATAGATGGTACAAGTATCCATGTAAGAAAGAAAACTTTCAGAAAGTTCCTTAAAACAAAGCACAAGCAACTGGCTGGGAGCAGTGGCTCATGCCTGTAATCCCAGCATTTTGGGAGGTTGAGGCAGGAGGCTTGCTTGAGTCCAGGAGTTTGAGACTGGTCTGGGTAACATGGCAAGACCCATCTCTACAAAAAACAAACAAACAATAAGCACCACACACACACACACGCAGGCAAGTGCCATTTATGAGTTATGCCTACAAAAAACTGATACTAACAGGCTGGAAGTTGAAGGAAGATACTGGGAACAGAGGTCTACAATTTTGTTCTTTTAATTCAAGATTCTCTTGGCTAATGTTAGCATTTTGCATTTCTATATGCATTTTAGAATCAGCTTGCTAATTTCCACAATAATAATGTGGGAATTTTACTTAGGACTGCATTTAACCCGCAGATCAATTTGAGGGAATTGTGGCACCTGTAATCCCAGGTACTCAGGAAGCTGAGGCAGGAGAATCTCTTGAACCCAGGAGGCAGAGGTTGCAGTGAGCCAAGACTGTGTCACTGCACTCCAGCCTGGGTGACAGATTGCAAAATTGGTTTTTCCAATCCATGGAGATGACGTATTCCTCCATTTACATAACTATTCTTTAATTTCTCTAAAGAGTTTTGCAGTTTTCAGTGTAAAAGTCCTATACATCTTTTAATGTATCTATTTGTAGGTATTTTATTTTTATGATAATGTAAATAATATATTTTTTAAAATCCATGTTCTACTTATTTATTGTTGGTATATGGAAAAACAATTGATTGTGTACTGACTTTGTATTGTGTACCCTTGATAAATTTGCTTATTGATTTGAATACTGTGTAGATTTCTTTGGATTATCTATGTATACAATTATGTTATCAGCAAATAATGAGTTTTATTTATTTCTTTATAATTCTTTTGCCTTTATTCATTTTTCTTGGCTTATCACACTGGATAGGACCTCCAATATAAGGGCAAATAGAAGTGTGATAATGGATATCTGTGTCTCATTTCTAATTTCATGAGAAAAAGTTTTAATATTTTATCATTAACAGGTTTAGTTTTTTGTTAATTTTTAAATTAAACTACAAATTTTCCATTCTATTTCTGATTTCCATTAGTTTTTTGTGTTTTCTTTTTATTCACAAATAGGTGTTAAATCTTATTTTAAAAAATGATCTATATCTACCTAGATGATCATACATTTTTCTCCTTTTTATGTTAATGTAGAAATTACATAGATTGACTTTCAAATATTAGACCCATCTTATATTGTCATAAACTTACATTAGACCTGATGTATCATCATTTTTATATATCACTAGATTTAGCTTATATTTTATCTAGGATTTTTGCATCTATAGTCCTTAAAGACATTGGCCCATAATTTTCCTTTCTTGTAATATAATCGACAGATTTTGGTTCAAGGTTACACTGGCTTCAAATGTGACTTGAAAGCTGCATCTCCTTCTTCATTCTCTGAAACAGTTTGTGTAAGATTGGTGGCTGTAGGATGTATAGTAATTTCCCTTTCTCTATTCCTGATGTTGGTTATATATAGTCTTCCTTTTTTCTTTTTCTTGATCAATTTTATTAACATTTTCAAAGAATGAGCATTTTTTCTTTGTTGATTATCTCTATTGCATATTTGCCTTCTATTTAATTGACTTCTGCACTTGTTTTTTATTGCATTCTTTCTTATTTATTTATTTATTTATTTATTTATTTATTTATTTATTTATTTATTTTGAGACAGAGTCTTGCACTGTCGCCTGGGCTGGAGTGCAGTTACTGGATCTTGGCTCACTGCAATCTCCACCTCCCAGGTTCAAGCAATTCTCATGCCTCAGCCTCCCAGGTAGCTGGGATTACAGGCACCCGCCACCATGCTTAGGTTTTTTTTTTTTTTTTTTTTTTTTTTTTTGTATTTTTAGTAAAGACGGGGTTTCACTATGACCAGGCTGGTCTCGAACTCCTGACCTTGTGATTCGCCTGCCTTGGCCTCCCTAAGTGCTGGGATTACAGGCATGTGCCACCATGCCCGGCCTCTTCTATTTTTAAAAATTTGCTATTCTTTTTCCAGTTTCTCGAGGTTATAATGAAAACTAAAATTGACTTTTCGGTCTTTTTTTTTTTTTTCATTGTTATATATGAATTTCAGGTCGTGCATTTTTATTTTAAGAATGGCTGTTTTAGTCCATTCTCACACTGCTATGAAGAAATATTTGAGACTGAGTAATTTATAAAGAAAAGAAGTTTAATTGACTCACAGTTCTGCATGGCTGGGGAGGCCTCAGGAAACTTACAATCAGGGCAGAAAGCACCTCTTTATAGGGCAGCAGGAGAGAGAAATGAGTGCCAGCAGGGGAAATGCCAGAAGCTTACAAAACCATCAGATCTCATGAGACTCCCTCACTATCATGAGAACAGTAGGATTCAATTACCTCCCGCTAAGTACCTCCCATAACACGTGAGGATTATGGGAACTACAACTCAAGATGAGATTTGGGTGGGGACACAGCCAAACCATATCAGTGGCTTAACATCTTTGCCAGGTTTTGATATGTCAACAGTCTTTATCACTCAGTGTGAAATAGTCTCTAATATTCCGTCTGATATCTTCTCTCACCCATAGCTTATTAGAACTGCAGAGATTAATTTTCAAACAAGTGGGGATTTTCCAGTTTCTTTTTTCCCAAGCTAACTTTCTCTGTGGCCAGAGAAAATGATCTTCATTGTTTAAACTTTTTGAAATTTTGGGAGCTTGATTTACTGACCAGCTATAATTAATTTTGGTAAACGTTTCATGTGCAATTAAAAAGAATGTGTATACTATGGATTTAGAGTGCAGTATTCTATAAATGATCATTAGACCAACCTTGCTAATTGTTATTCAAATTACCTGCTTTGAAATATTTGTGTTAAAATCTACCATTATGGTTGTGAATTTATTTACTTGTTCTTCATATTTTGTTAGTTTTGCTCTACATATATTTTCAAGTTCTGTATTGGATTCATGCAGATTAAAATTTATGGTATCTTCTTAGTGAATTGACCCCGTTATCATTTTCAAATGTTTATCTTTAGTAACACTTCTTGCCTTAAAGTTAATTCTGTCTGATATTAGTATAAATATACTAGCTTTCTATGCCTATAATCTCAGTGCTTTGGGAGGCCAAGGTGGGTGGATCACTCGATTCTAGGAGTTCTACACTAGCCTGGACAACATGGCAAAACCCCTTTTCTACCAAAAATACAAAAAATTAGCCAAGTGTGGTGGTGCATGCCTGTGGCCCAGCTACTCGAGAGGCTGAGGTTGGAGGACTGCATAAGCCTGGGAGGCAGAGGTTGCAGCGACCTGAGATTGCACCACTGCATTCCAGCCTGGATGACAGAGTAAGACCTTATCTCAAAAAAAAAAAAAAAAAAAGCATATATATATGTATATTTACACGAGCTTTGGTTTGGTTTTCCTGGCATATCTTTTCTCATCATGTTACATTCAATCTTTTTGTAGCCTGATATTTAAATTATTATCTCTTGGAAGCAGCATATAGCTGGGTTTTAATAGCCTCAACTGACAATCTTAAATCTTTTTCTGGGAGCATTTAGACAATTTATGTTTAATGTAATTACTGATATAGTTATGTTTATATCTACCATGTTACTATTTTGATCCACCTGCTTTGTGTTCCTTTTTCCTCCTTTCATGACTTCTTTTACATTAATCAAATATTTGTATCATTTATTTTCTCTAAGCGAACATGCTAGCTGCTATATAAACGTGAACTCTCTGATGAAATAGATATTTTGTTATAAAGGTGCAAATAATTCAAATGGATTTGTTAAGAAATAGAACACCAGAAACGGCTCTTGAAAATTTAAAATTCATCAAAAATCTGTCTTCAATGTTGGGATGGCCAGATAATTCTTACAAATAATCATGATGATATCTTTAAGAAAAAATGCCATGATATAAACCAGAGGAGTATCGCAGAAGTGAAACCTTTAATAAAATATTAGTGTATATTGTCTAGTGGTATAGTTTGGTAATAATATAACAAACCTAAACAGATTTTATTGCTTGAATGTGAATGTGATTTAACATAAATGAAGCCTCTCTATAATTCTTGAATGAATAAAAAGGTCAAGAAAGACCATAGGATATTTTCGTAAATATAAAAAAGTATTTGAGAGTATTTCTTTCTGAATTTTAAAAAGCTTCTAGAACTAGGGATAGAATATCATTTTCTTAATAATGTAATAACCTACTGGAACCAGCAACTAAAGATTATTTAACAATTATAGAATATAATTATTTTCATTCAAATCAAGAACAAGAGAAAATGCCTACTATTACTCATATGGTTCATCATTGATTTGCATTTGCATTGTCTAATGATTTTAGACAATGCAGTGAGAAAAATATGAAGTTGCATACTGCAAAGTAGGAAATGATATTTTCTGTCTTTACAGATGATTTGATTGTCTATCTGGAAAATCCAAGGGAATCAATTGATTAACACTACCTTAATTGATAACAAATTCTAATTGGATGGTTGGTTAGGTATCCAAGACACAGAAATCAATATTTTTCCAAAATAGCACCAATAACTTGAAAAGCTAAAAAAAACACATATTTTCCTTAAAAAATATATAAATACTAGCAATAAACTTAAAAAATGTGCAGAGTCACTGCAAAGTAATTAACACTTCAAGACATAAAAGTTTTGAATAAGACAGCATTCTTCTGGATTTGAGACTTGTATTAATTACTTTTTTTGAATGATAGAACCACAAATTTACATAATAAAATATAATTTTAAGCCTCTCTTATGCTCACACTCATCGGCAACTTCACATACTTTTAGTTGTACATT
This sequence comes from Piliocolobus tephrosceles, assembly GCF_002776525.5. NCBI lineage: Eukaryota > Metazoa > Chordata > Mammalia > Primates > Cercopithecidae > Piliocolobus > Piliocolobus tephrosceles. Next base: position 6,152,858 of record NC_045437.1, read on the forward strand.
TACATCTAAACACAAACATATAGCTTTCATAAAAATAGAATAATACTGAACATACTATTCCCCAGGTTGCTTTCCATTCAAGAACACATTTAGGAGTTCTTTTTACGGTTGTATAGTTATATCTCATTTTTAACTCCTACATAGGATTTCATAGTATGGATATGCATGATTTATTTACATATTTCCTTTCTAATGGGTTGTTTATAATCTTTTAATTTATTAAAGCTACTTACATATTATAGGTATCAAACCTATGTTTATTTATTTTTTGAATTTTATGTTTTAATTTTAACTTTAAATTTTTAATTTCAATAGCTTTAAGAGTCCAAGTGGTTTGGGGTTACACTGATGAATTGTACAGTGGTGAAGTCACCCAAGTAGTGTACGTTGTACCTTATAGGTAGCTCTTTGTCCCTCTTGCTCTCCCACCCTCCCCACTTCTAAGTCTTCAATGTCCACTATACCACTCTGTATGCCTTTGCATACCCATAGCCCAGCTTCCACTTATAAGTGAGAACATGCGATATTTGGTTTTCCATTCCAATCCTGAGTTACTTCACATTGGATAATGGCCTGTAGTTCAATCCAAGTTGTTGAAAAAGACATTATTTCATTTTTTTATGGCTGAGTAGTATTTATATATATATATCTCATATTTTCTGTATCCACTCATTGTTTGACGGGCACTTAGGTTGATTCCATATCTTTGCAATGGTGAATTGTGCTTCAATAAACATACTTGTCCAGCTGTCTTTCTGATTTAATGACTTATTTTCCTTTGGGTAGATACACAATAGAGGGATTGTTGTGTTGAATGGCAGATTTACTTTTAGTTCTTTAAGAAATCTCCAAACTGTTTTCCATAGAGAATGTGTTAATTTACATCCCCACTAGCAATGCATGAATGTTCACTTCTCATCACATCCATGCCAACATCTATTGTTTTTTGACTTTTTAATAATGGCCATTCTGGTTGGGGTAAGGTGGTATCTCACTGGAGTTTGAATTTGCATTTCCCTGATGATTAGTGAGGTTGAGCATTTTTTCATATATTTGTTGGCTGCATGTATGTCTTCTTTTGAGAATTTTCTAATGGCACTTGTTCACTTGTTCACTTCTTAACAAGATTGTATTTTTTCTTGCTGATATGTTTGAGTTCTTGTAGATTCTGGATATTAGTTCTTTGTCAGAGGAATACTTTGCAAATATTTTCTCCCATTGTGTAGGTTGTCTGTTTACTTCGTTGATTATTTCTTTTGTTGTGGAGACACTTTTTAATTACATCCCATTTATTTATTTTTGTTTTTGTTGCATTTGCTTTTGGGATCTTAGTCTTAAATTCTTTGCTTAGGCCAATGTCCAGAAGAGTTTTTTCTAGGTTTCCTTCTAGAACTTTTTTATGGTTTCAGGTCTTAAAGTCTTCAATCCATTTAGAGTTAATTTTTGTATATGGTGAGAGACAGAGCTCGAGTTTCATTCTTCTACATGTGGCTATCCGATTTTCCCAGCATCGTTTATTGAATAGGGTGTCCTTTCACTGGTTTATGTTTTTGTGTGCTTTATCAAAGATCAATTGATGGTAAGTATCTGGCTTTATTTATGGTTCCTTATTCTGTTCCATGGGTCTATGCATCTACTTTTATATCAATAACAAGCTGTTTTGGTTACTATAGACCTTGTCATATAATTTGAAGTCAGGTAATATGATGCCTCCAAATTTGTTCTTTTCGTTTAGCATTGTTTTGGCAATTCAGGCTCTTTTTTAGTTTCTTGTGAATTTTAGGATTGTTTTTCTAATTCTATGAAAAATGATGCTGGTATATTAGCAGGAATTGCATTGAATCTGTAGATTGCTTTGGGCAGTATGGTCATTTTCACAATATTGATTTTTCCAATCTATAAGCATGCGATGTACTTCTATTTATTTGTATCATCTATTATTTCTTTCAGCAGCATTTTGTAGTTCTCCTTGTAGACATATTTCACCTCTGTGGTTAAGCATATTCCTAGCTATTTTGTGGTTACTGTAAAAGGAATTGAGTTCTCGATTTCATTCTCAGCTTGGTCATTGTTGTTGTATAGCATTGCTATGGACTTGCCTACACTGATTTTCTAACCTGAGAGTTTACTGAGTTTATTTATGAGATGTAGGAGTCTTTAGGGTTTTCTAGGTACATAATCATATCATGAACAAACAGTTCTGACTTCCTCTTTTCCAATTTGAATGTCTTTTTTCTTTCTTTTGCCTGATTGCTCTGGCTAGAACTTCCTGTATTAATTCTTATGTGTAGTTAGCCCAAGATGATAAAATCCATTTATAAAATATAAAAATGTAATATAATAGATTTAAATTTATAGAACTCCATTGGGGTTTTGTTCTTGAACTTATCAAAATTATCCTGATTTATCTAGAATAATACATTTGCTTGAATATACAAAATGTTTTCAGTAAAATAACATTAAATTTTTGAGGAGAAGTATCCTCTTACTAGATAGTAAACATATCAATTTACAGTCTAATAATCAAAACAGTATTTTTTTGGTCAATAAATTAATAGACCAATCACTGGAACTGAATAGAAACTTTAGAAATGTACTCAAGTTTCTGTAAGAATTTATGATATCATTATCTCAGTAATTGGAGAAATAGTATATTGGAATGAATTATCATTTAGAAAAACATAAATTTCCTATCTCATGTCTTACACAAAATAAATTCAAAATGCATTAAAGTTTTGTTTTGTTTTGTTTTTCTCTGGAGACAAGGTCTCGCTTGGTTGCCCAGGCTGGAGTACGGCAGTGTGATCACAGTTCACTGCAGTCTCAGACTCCTCAAGCAATCTCCCACCTCAGCCTCTGGAACAGCTGGAACTACAAAGCACATGCCACCACATCTGGTTAATTTTTTATTTTTATTTTGTAAAGATGCAGTCTCACTATGTTGCCCAGGCTGGTCTTGAACTCCTGAACTCAAGTGGTCCTCCTGCCTCAGCTTCCCAAAGTGCTGAGATTACAGGCATGAGCCACTGCACCCAGCCTGCATTAATGTTTTAAATATGAATTGTAAAGGCAGATGATGAATATATGTATTTGACTGGGTGAGGAAATTCTAAGCATGACTCATGGTCAGAAAAAGTACTCAATGAATATTTTTCCCCTTCACAGTGGTCATTATTATTTTTTTTTTTTTTTTTTTTTTGAGACGGAGTCTCGCTCTGTCGCCCAGGCTGGAGTGCAGTGGCCGGATCTCAGCTCACTGCAAGCTCCACCTCCCGGGTTTACGCCATTCTCCTGCCTCAGCCTCCCGAGTAGCTGGGACTACAGGCGCCCGCCACCTCGCCCGGCTAGTTTTTTGTATTTTTTAGTAGAGACGGCGTTTCACCGTGTTAGCCCGGATGGTCTCGATCTCCTGACCTCGTGATCCACCCGTCTCGGCCTCCCAAAGTGCTGGGATTACAGGCTTGAGCCACCGCACCCGGCCTCACAGTGGTCATTATTCTTAAAATATTATACTAACCCACTGAACCACTGTTTTATGTTTCATGATCTGCTAGTTGGAAACTTTTTTTTTGTCTTCATATCTTTCTCTCATAAAAAACTTATATATTTAGAAGATTTATCCAATAATGAGCTCACATTTACCATAAATATCATTTTTTTTCTCCCATGAAATTATAAGTCACATTTTAGACATCAGGAGACTTTCAGTCCTAAGAAGTTACAATTTGAAATTAAACTTATCTAGTTTTTAAAAACTTCTAAGCTAGCAGGATATAAATAATGTGATGGTGTTGGCAATAACTGTTCATAGCTGTTTCAAAAATTTGAGTTCTGGAAAAGCCTTTCCCTTGGCAGCATGTTTTGTTTGCTTCAGGCATTTTGCAAACACAATACTTTTAAAACACAGCTTTCTATCTCCCCCATGAAATAATTTGAGAAATACCTTTATGGTTTGTTATTTTACTGTTTAGACTTGAAATGGATTCATCTGTCTTACTAATCAAGCCTTGAACTAATAATATAATTACAGTACTTATGCATGTATTTCTTATGACACTCCAAACTTCACAAACTCCTCCTTAGAATTAGTGTAAAAGAAAGAGGTGAAATTTCTCCCATCTCCCTCCAATAGCTGTGTGCCTTCTGGAAAACACGTGCTATGATCTGTGTCTCTAAAATACGCTGAGTGCTTTGTCCTGAAAAGAGTCAGCTTCTCTGGAAAAAACGTTAGCCAAGATCCCTCTCTAACTTTATGATGACAAGTAGCATTCCAGTTGAGACGCACAAGTCCCACTCAAAAGTAATGGAAGTGAATTTTACGATTATGTGATTGACCTGAAGAGGAAGACAAAGCAAATTGAATATATCTTCTCATACCATATGTGACCGTTTCTTTGAAAGTTTTAGGACCAGGAATATGACTTTCCTAATCAAGCAACCCATTTCAATTTTTTTTTTTTTTCCTTTTGAGATAAGGTCTTGCTCTATCACCCAGGCTGGAGTGCAGTAGTGCAAACGCAGCTCACTGCAGCCTTTGCCTCCTGGGCTCAGGTGATCCTCCCCAGTAGCTGAGATTACAGGTGCACACTACCATGCCCGGCTAATTTTTAAAAAGTTTTTGTAGAGACAGGGTTTTGCTATATTGCCCAGGTTGTCTCAACTTCCTGTCCTCAAGTGATCCTCCCGCTTTGGCCTCTCAAAGTGCTGGAATAAGTCACCACACCTAGCCAATCTTTTAATTTTTACTTAGTAACTGCTTACATTTTCAAGTAAATGTGAAAACCTACGTGTTTTGTGCTCTATGTTGATCTCTTCCTGAATGTGGTTTGGCTCAGAGCCCAGCATCCTTGGCATTGACTTGGTTACTCCTTAAATATTTACAGTCCTCAATACTTTTCTTGTCCTCAGCCTTACTCTTTTGCTGTTTGGAGCATTTGGAAGTGAATAATGTCTCTCTCAGTTTTGTCTGAGACTTTTGTGGAGAGTTTCTGCCCTGTGATGCTGGGGGTGCCTGCTGCAATGCCCGTTGCATTGCCCCTCCCGGGAAGCATGAAGGAGTGGAGAGGCAGGTGGGTGAATTCACACCACGCCAGCATGTGTTCACTGAGGGCTTCCTGCCTGCAGGCCATGGAGCTGGGTCCAGTGAAGGGCTCAGATTCTGGGGGGCAAGGCTCCTGCTGGGACAAAGCCTATAGTCCACTGGGGATGCTGAGCAAAAGGGTGAAAATTCAAAAGTGGAAGAGCTATCTTAATTCAAGGCAATAAGAAAAGCCCTACTATTCATTTTCACAATCGCCACAGTAATTTTCACAATTGTTACAAATTTCTCTCTCCTAATTTCATTACTTTAAGGCTGATGTGGTTAGGAAAGCTTTACAGAGGTTTTGGTTGGACCTGAACCTGGAAGGCTGGCAATGCGCTGGGAGAGGCAAAGGTGATGTTAGGGGAGTGTACAGGAAACAGTGTGCCCTGAGACACAGGTCAGAGACAAGGCAGCCCGAGGCTTGCGCAGGGGCTATGGGCAAACCAGCTCTGGTAGGTTCCAGGCTTCAGCAAGTGGGTGAGTGGCTAAAAGTCAGGCTGGTCTGGAGATGAGGGTCTAAGATGAGGGAGGGTCAGCGGCTTTGTTTTTATTCAGTCAACAGCTATGCATTGGACACAGCTGTCTGCCAGGCCCTTTGCTGGGCTTTTCCATACAGGAGTGGACAGAGTTGGCATCATTGCTGTCCCCAGGTACAGGCAGCTAATGAAGCGATATAAGTGAGTAAACCTGCAATGAGCTGACCATGTGTCAAAGAACCAGAGACACCAGAGAGGGTCTCCCCAAGGACAGCTGAGCCAGATTCCAGGGGTGACAGAAAGTATGTGGGGGGAGGGGGCTTCAGTGGCTCATGGACAGCTTTCCCAGACAGAGAGGGCAGTGCCCAGGCTCTGCAGCGTGGAAGCAGGCTGCAGCCGAGGGTCTGAAGGGGTTCGGGGTGGTTGGGGGAAGAGCGCCAGCAAGGTGATGACAATACTAGAACCTAGAGAGGGAGGAGAGAGTGAAATCATAACAAATGGACCCGATGGAGGTGTCCAGGCAGGGGCCGGACCACTGACGGTGAGGTAGGGGCTGTGGAAAATGCCCTTGATGCTGGAGAGGATGTGGAGAAATAGGAACGCTTTTACACTGTTGGTGGGACTGTAAACTAGTTCAACCACGGTGGAAGACAGTGTGGTGATTCCTCAAGGATCTAGAACTAGAAATACCATTTGACCCGGCCATCCTATTACTGGGGATATACCCAAAGGATTATAAATCATGCTGCTATAAAGACACATGCACACGTATGTTTATTGTGGCACTATTCACAATAGCAAAAAGACTTGGAACCAACCCAAATGTCCATCAATGACAGACTGGATTAAGAAAATGTGGCACATATACACCATGGAATACTATGCAGCCATAAAAAAGGATGAGTTCATGTCCTTTGTAGGGACATGGATGCAGCTGGAATTCATCATTCTCAGCAAACTATCGCAAGAACAGAAAACCAAACACCGCATGTTCTCACTCATAGGTAGGAATTGAACAATGAGAACACTTGGACACAGGAAGGAGAACATCACACGCTGGGGCCTGTGGGGTGGCGGTACGGGGAGGGACAGCATTAGGAGATATACCTAATGTAAATCACGAGTTAATGGGTGCAGCACACCAACATGGCACATGTATACATATGTAACAAACCTGCACGTTGTGCACATGTACCCTAGAACTTAAAGTATAATAAAAAAAAAAAGAAAAAAGAAAATGCCCCTGAATGAGAAACTGTGTTTGCGCAATGCACATGACAATTTGTGTCGATGGTGCATCTTTTCCGCTGTTTCCAGTCTCTAGAAACTCTTTTATTACAGAACAGTTGAGAAGAACACAAACCCAGCATCCCTCCGAGGTGACTCACCTTCTCCCCACTGCTCACTCTGTTAGTAACACTGACATTTTTTACGCAGAATATTGAACACCTGCCCTGAAAACCTTGCTTTTGTGCCTGCTCTCAGGTACAGGAATAACACTGGGGCTGTCGGGGAGTATGACCGTGAGTCCTGATTCTGAACCCGTGATGGGAAGCGCAATAGGGCTGGATTCCTGCCATCCATTGCTGGCCATGCACCCTGCACCCACTACATGGGGAGAACCACAGGTAGAGTCACTGCATACCTGAATATTAAATGCACAAGGAGATGCACTTAACCATCTAAGAACCGAGGGAGCTGGCCACAAAGACAGGGAAAAATTTTTGACAGTGTTGAAAAGATTTTTTCCTCTTGTTTCTGGACATCTTGAAGTCAGAATATCCAATGCTCTTTAAGCATTTTTATGATAAAAACCAATCACCTTATTAGTGGCTGTGTTTAAAGCTAGCCAGACTGAGGGTGGTAAACAGCACTCCATTTATTAATGTGGGGCTGCGAACTTGAGCACCAGCTGGGACCTCCCTGTGTGCACTGGGCCATGGTGAGAGAGAGGCATGGGGCATGGTGCATGCGAGAGACATCCTTGGTCCAAAGGATGCGTGAGATGGTATTAGAACCTCCCATTCCTGCTGCATGAAGACATCAAAAAAAAAAAAAAAAAAGAAGAAAAATAGAGCCTCCCATTTATTCTCAAGTGTTCTGCCTGTCCTCTTAGTCAGTGGTCCACACATCCCACCCTCACCACGTGGCTTGAAGGGCTCCCTGACATTGCCTTGGCCAATGAAATGGAATTTGGCATGACATTGCTATATCCAGCAGAATCTTGAGGGCAAATATGTAGTTTCACCATGTCTCACCTTCCTTTGCCATTGACTGAGATGGATTGCTACTCTTGCCTGGGTGCCCAAACACAGAAGGCAAGATGTGGGGTAGTGCCTGGGAGGAGAGCCACCACCAATGTGTGTCATGTTGTTCCTATGAGCTGCTGAGGTCATGGGGATGTCTGTTACTGCAGCATAAATGAGCAAGAGCTAACTAATAAAGAGATTAACATTTAAACATTTAAGAAAACATAGAGTGGGCCAAAAAAAGCACGCCCTGGGCCAGCATGCTCTTTCACACCTCATGGCCACTTCCCACCTTCCAGAGAGGGGCATGGGATCTTCCGCAATGCTAGGCAGGCTGCCCCTTTCCTTTGCTTTTTCCTTTCCTTCCCTTTTTCCTTTCCTTTCCCTCCCTCCCTCCCCTCCCCCTCTCTTCCCCCTTCCCTCTCTTCCCCCCCTGCCTTTTTCCAGACAGGGCCTTGCTCTGTTGCCCAGGCTGCAGTGCAGTGGCGCCATCATAACTCACCACAGCCTTGACCTCCTGGGCCCAGATGATTCTCCCACTGCAGCCTCCTGATCCTGGGATCGTAGGTGTGCACCACCACACCTGACTAATATTTTTTCTTTTTTTTTTTTATAGAGATGGGGTCTTCCTATGTTGTCCAGGCTGGTCTCCAACTCCTGGAAAGCATAGGAAGACCCTGTCTCTATTAAAAAAAAAAAAAAAAAAAAAAAAAAGAAAAGAAAAGAATAAAGAGGTCAGGTGCGGTGGCTCATGCCTGTAATCTCAGCACTTTGGGAGGCTGAGGTGGGCAGATCACCTGAGGTCAGGAGTTTGAGACCAGCCTGGCTAGCATGGTGAAACCCCCATCTCTACTAAAAATACAAAAAAATTAGTCAGGAGTGGTGGCACACACCTGTAATCCCAGCTACTCAGGAGGCTGAGGCAGGAGAATCACTTGAACCCAGGAGGAGGGGGTTGCAGTGAGCCGAGATTGTGCCACTGCACTCTAGCCTGCGTGACAAGGTGTGACTCTGTAAAGTGACCCTCCATCTCAGCCTCTGTGCCTGGCCTAAGACAGGTTGCCAAGGTCACCACCATGCGCTGTCCTTTCTCAAGGTGTCTTCAAGAAGTTAAGTACACCGTGGACAGCACCCTGGCAGTAACACACCTACTGCAAGCCCCTTTGTGTAGGAGGATTTGTTCTCCTGGCCCCTCCTTCCAATATGAACATCTTGAACTACAACTGTAAACCAGAGTCCAGACCTAGGGTTGAGATCCTCAAATACTCCCATGGAAGAGACCCCGTTCTCCCAGCTGCTTGGAGGCATTTCACAGCTAAAACCACTCTTCCAATTAAAGGAAGTAAATGAATGGGCAACAGCCGTACATAATGTCCTCTCCTGTATCTTTCCCTAAACATTGGTTTTGTGGTCATGTCTTTGCTGGTGCTGAAACACTTTTTCACAACCAGTGATAATGTATGTGATGAAAACCTCGGAAATGGATTCCCTCAGTCACTCACTCATTTTCAAGGATGCCACTAAGTTTAGAATGTTGCTGTCCCATGCTTCTCCCCACCCTTGCCCACGGCCTTTGTGCCGCTATGCCCTTTGTGATTTTAGCCATTATCTTTGTAATGGCTAAAATTCAGAAGAAAATGGCTAAAATTCAGAAGGAAAGTAAAATTACAAGCAGCATTTTTCTCAACAAACAGACCACTGGTGACCTAGTGAGGGCACCAGCCATTGCCTACGCCTGTCCTTCTGGTGACACAGAATTCACTGGAAAGGTCTCGGCCAGCCAGGCTCTGTGTCCAGCCTCTGTCTGTGTCTCTAAGGGGGGCCTGCGCCTCCCGGGCTGCTGGCAGGGCCTGTGAGGCTTCACTGTCATGAGAAAAGAATCCACAGGTCTGTAAACTTGCTATTTTTAGGCCTCAGTGGACTTGCGCCAGTTTCCTGAGTGTAGTAATTACCCAGATATTTTATTGAATAGGGCCTTGAAAACTTACAACACACACCTCAAACCTACTCAGAAATTTAAACAGGTTTAAAATGCCATGCAGCGAATTCTCAAAGACAAATGACAAGCCCACTAACCCATCCACCTCCCCCCACACCCTGAGGCTGCTCCTACCCTGCTTCTCTGTGCTTGCCACACCCGTCCCCGCCCTGGTGAGCTCACCCCATGCAGCTCTGCTACATGCCAGCCAGGCAGGGCTTGCTCCGACGGACCTTTCCAGACTGGCTTCTCTTCTAAACGCAAGCCTCTGTGTCCCACTGTCTCCTGGGGATGTACGAGGGACGTCTCCAACCTAGCGTTTCCTAAAGAGGGATGCTTCCTGCTCCACCCAGAGTCTCCCATCTCAGGAAATCAGACTTTCATCCATGGCTGAGGCCACCGATCCAAACAGATGCTTTGTTCACTCTTCACCTCTCTCCCCACTCAGTCCCCATGGCTGGCTCTACTTCAACATCCATGCTGCATCCAAATCCACGCTGCTCCCCATCCACCCCCCACCTCCAGAATCTCCTGCGGGACTGCCATAGCCTCCTAACTGAGCCCCTGTCCCATGGGTCCCCTGCCCGGTACTGTTCCACACGGCATGTAATCTTCTAGAGTATGTCAATTTGACCTTGATCGCTTGACTCATATCTCCAAGTCTTCACTTTCTTATCATGGGGGAAGGAAGGCCTGGCCTGCTATGAAGGCGCACAAGTCTGTGGGTGGTTTCCTTTCTGAGGCCCACGAGGCTGCGCTTCCCTCTGGTTGTAAGTGTCATGTATAGAAGATAATGACTCAAGTGCCTGGATTAGCAATTATGGGGACTAGCGATGCCCCTACCCTACCCTCAAAGTCTGGGCTTGAACAATAGAACAAAACAGACACCCAGAGAGTTTGGCAGGGAATAGAGAATGATTAGAGAAATAGAAAAATTAATTAGTTCATTAGAGCGGGAGGAGGAGACCCATACTCTTCCATTAATGGGGAAGTTGGAGACTGAACCAAGAGCAGAAAGCATGGAGCAGAAGCCATGGACTGACTCTTTCTTCAGTTGGAGGAAGCAACAGGAGAAGCAGAAGATGGAAAGAAAACTCTAGCTCCTTTAAGAATCATGGAGAAGTAACAGTGGACAGGTAGGACGCACAGAATAGGTACGCCGCACCGGTCACTCTTGTAAGCACTTCATGGACATGCCTGCTTTTCATCTTCACATAATCCCAAGCATGAGTTACAACAATTTTCCCCATTCTGAGGCCAGCAAGTTTAATCCGTTTGCCTGAGGCCACACAGCTAGGAAATAGCAGAAAGACGTCAAAGTCAGGTGAATTGGTTCCACAGCCCCTGTTCTTAACAAAAACAGAAATCTAAATTTGAGAATATGCCCTGTTGAAAGACTCTTAAACAGAGAGAAAATCCAGCGAATTTCTCCTGAGATGGATGCTCTGGGTTTCTTTCCATTGCCTAGAATTGCTTACCTGTGCGGAGCCATGCTTACTAACCCATTGCCCTTGGTGCCAGTGAGGCTTGGGGTTGGGCTGCCAATGACCTCAGTTAGGGGGCATGGAAAACTTGGTGACTTTAGCTGCAGGCAGTGTCTGGGGTGGCAGTGCCTGCAGTCTGGTGTGTTGTAATGTAAACACCCAGGAAAGCTTCTTGTTGCTGCTTTAGGCCCAAGGCAGGGAGCCAGGAGAAATAGAGAAGGGAACGGGTCTTCATTAGATGAGAAAGGAATATTGAAAAGTGAGGATTTTTCTGTTTCACTTTTATGTTATTTGACCTTTACATTGTAAATTATATTCATTTAAAAAAATAAAGAAAAGGAAACATTTCTCCAATAAATGGAATGCAGGACACATATTAAAACAGGCAGTGACTGTTAAGCTACACAGTGATTTTAAAATGAACACACCATCTTACTTGCTCAGGCAGTGGCTCCTGTGTTCACGATCTAAGGCATCCTGTTCCGACCTCCTTGGTGGAAACCTGGAAGCTCTCTGATCTTTCCTCTCTCCTTCCTCCACACTGAATCAATTACAGAACCCCAAAGATTTTACCTCCTATACATGTTGTGGCAAAGTCAATGTGGTGTGTTTGCCAGACCCAGTTCCTTTGTGTTCGGGGCTCTCAGCTGGACTATATATTCCAGCCTCCCTCAAGTTAGATGGGGCCACATAGCTGAGTTCTGGCCACCAAGATACGCGTGTGAGTGATGTGCTGGCCACCTCCCAGACCAGGACCCTAAACCTCCTGCAGTATGCTCCATCCTATTTCTTCCCCTCACCCCTTTGCTGGCCCTCTGCAGAGAACTAGCTGAAAACTCCAGGGCCCAAGGGAACAGCAGAACTTCTGCATGAAAGAGCCAGGATCCCTGAATGACTGTGTGGAGCAGAGTTCTCCTTCCCCATGCCCCAGGCTCCATGCAGTGGACTGGGAAGTGAATAAGAAATAAACTCTTAACATGTCATACCACTCTGATAAACTCTTAACATGTCATGCCACCCTGATTTGAGATCATTTCTTATAGCAACAATGACTGACCCTAATTTATTTTCTCCTAAACAATCCTTTCCATACCTAATACTGTGCCCATTACTGATTTTCTGTTTCTCTCAATAGGCCATCCCCCTAACCTTTACCTCCATCTTCAATCTTGCCCTCTCATAATTCCATCTGTTAAGACAAAGTGAACTTTTCTTAAAACACATGTCAGACCATACCCCTCTTTAGGGTACATCTTTTAATGGTACCCCCAAAAGTGCTGTCACATGGCACACCCTTTCTGTGCCTGCCCTTGGCCAACAGCCTCACATTGGATTTCTGCTGCCATGCTCGGGCCCTGGCCACTGAGAGCCCTGGGGAATTTCTGTCCTCAGGGCTGTGTCTCTGGCCATTTCTCATCCTGGAATGTCCTTCCTCTGTTAGGCTAATACTCTGCATCTTCTAGGATCAGTCCGGCAACACCTCTGGGTTCCCTTGCCCCATGTCCCACTGGTACCCTGCACACACGTATACATCACACACATCTCCGTTTGTTGAGCTGGGAGCTTCTTTGGGCCCTCACTCAGAGATAGAATTTGTCATCTGTGTGTGCTTGACGCCGGGGCCCAGCAACTACCCCAGTCGTGACAATCCAAAGTGTCTCCAGACATGGCCACATGTCCCCTGGGAGACACAGTCAGCTCTGGTTGACAATCCTGCTCTAGAGTAGTTGGGAAGAAGAGGCATTTCTTGTGGGTTGTATTCTCTTGGGGCTGTTCTACTCAAGGTTGAAAACTGGATTTCATCAGAACATTCAAGTCTCTGTAGTAGGCCAAAAAGTGTCCTCCCCAAATTCACATTCACCCAGAACCTCAGAACAAGACCTTATTTGGAAATAGGGTCTTTGCAGGCTCTCAGAAACAGACTCGTATGGACTGAATACAGATGAGATTGCGGGTGGCAGACATTGGCTTGATATGAGACCCACTTCCTGCTTCTCTACTAACAGACCCAGTTTCTTTCAACATGGTCATAAGTCCAGCACAAACAATGCTCACGATTGGTTTAGGTCATTCATGATCATTCTGTGTCTCATCCTGTGTCTCAATTTCTCAGACTCTCTTGCAGTCTGGGTGGCCTTATAACCAGCTCTAATCAACAAGGTTTGAGGACAAATCTAACATGAGGTTTCTTGGAAAAAGTTTGTTTTTCTGATACAAAGGGTCAGAGACAGCAGACACTGTCCTTCTTCCCCCACCTCCTTCCTGTGGACATGAGAGCTGGAGCCAGAGCAGCCATTAGGTAAAGGCCCAGGGGAATGTCAGACAGGTCAGCTCAGACATCCTGGGGCACTGGGCCACCATGCCAATGGCCCTCTCTTGCTGGATTTCTTATTACAGAAGCAAAATAACTTTCTTGTTTTATTTAAGTCTCTGGAGTAGACTGCACAGTGGTCTTCCCAAAATTCTGGGTGAATTTTGGGAAGGACACTATGCAACCTCCTAGTGTCCTCAGAATGTCAGAACAAGACCTTATTTGGAAATAGGGTCTTTGGAGGTATAATTAGTTAAGAATCTTCAGATGAAATCATCCTGAATTTAGAGTGGGTCCCAAATCCAATAACTGGTGTCCTTATAAGAAGAGAAGGCATAGAGATACACAGGGGAGGATGTCATATGATAACAGAGGTAGAGGTTAGCATAATTCAGCCTCCTCATTCTCCCCCTTCCAGTGCCCCATGCCCCTTGCAATGTGATGCAGCTCCTTCCACCAAGAGGTGGAGGCTTCTTTCCCACTGCTTGACTTGTCAAGGCCTTGCCACTTGCTTTGGCTCACAGAATGGTAAGGAAATGATGGCATGCCAGTTCTGAGCCTCATGCGTGTCTATTTGCATTCCAGAAACCGTGTTGAGCCACCTGAGAACAAGCCTGAGTCAGCCTGTTGGATAACAAGAGACTGATGGTCCTTGTCAACTCTGTCAACTCTGGTGTCCCAGCTGCCAGCCAGGCTACTCTAGCTCAGCCAGCCTTCAGCTGATCGGCCAGCTGAGTGGAGCAAGATCAGCTGAGTTTGACCCAGAGCAGCAAAACCACTTACTTGATTTGTAGATTTGTGAGCAATACCAAACACTTATCTTAAGCCACTAAGCTTGGGGTGGTTTCTTACCCAGCGGTAGCTGACTAATACCTACACACTTTCAGTTATTTGGCACCTGTGAGCAATTGAATTTGGGCTCCCTGGTTTAGGCAGAGGTTTTCAAACTTCACTGTGTTTTAGAATTACTCAGAAAATTTACTTAAAATAGAGATTCCTGGGCTTGCTCCTAGAGAGTTTCAGTCGATTGGGTGAGCTCCAGGTGTCTGCATTTTGACTAGCATTGCTAATTCTGGCATGGGTAGTCCACGGAATACACTTTGTAAACCATTTTTTTCATGGGAACAAATCACTAAAACCATTGTGTAATTTCTAATATTATTCTTCCTCCAATATCAGAAGAGAGCAAGGAGAGGGTTTCGGCCCAAAAGGAGAATGGGCTGCACTTATCTGTAGAAATTGCTAAAGAGAAAGATCTCCCTTGCCCAGCATCTCAAAAACTGCATTTTACGTTCAGTATTGTTTCTTGATTGCATTAAGAAATATACTGCAGCTGCGCACAGTGGCTCATGCCTGTAATCCCAGAATTTTGGGAGTCTGAGGCGGGTGGATCACTGGAGGTCAGGGGTTGAAGACTAGCCTGGCCAACACAGTGAAACCCCATCTCTACTAAAAACACAAACATTAGCCAGCTGCGGTGGCACACACCTGTAACCCCAGCTACTCAGGAGGCTGAGGCACGAGAATCGCTTGAACTCTGGAGGTGAAAGTTGCAGTGAGCCAGGATTGCATTACTGCACTTGAGCCTGGGCGATAGAGTGAGTCTCTCTCTCTCTTTCTAAATATATATTTAGAAATATATATTTATTTCTAATATATATGTGTGTGTGTGTGTACTGCTTTTAATTTACATAAAAATATTTATGATCATATAAATAAAACCTCGGCTTTAATTACAAAGTGTTGTTTGGTGGCTGGTGAATCAAATTAAGGAAGATTAGCTAGAGGCAAACTGCTACGACACAGTATGAGGCAATCAAGAAAAACTTAAAGTACCTAAACAATGACAACCTGTGTAACAGATCCTGGAAGCTGGACAAGGGCAACTGCACGTGTCCATTCCTGCTGGGCCAATGAATCAGCTGCCAGTCATTCTGCCAATGTTTACCGAGGACTGATGTGTCAGACAATCCTTGAGCTGGTGCATAGCAGGGACAGGCCATTCCTATCCTCTCTTCATGGAGCATGCATTCTAATGGGGTGGGAGACACAGATGATAAATGCGATAAAATATAAATGAGGTGGTATAGTGTCCCCCAAAAAGATATGTTCAAGTCCTAACCCTGGGTGCCTGCGAATATGACCTTATTTGGAAACTCTTTGCAGATGTAATCAGGTTAGGAGGAAGACACTAGGGGGACCCTAATCCAATGCCACTGGTGTCTTTCTAGAAGAGACACGGACACAGGGAAAATGCCATGCGATGATGATGACAGAGTGGAGTGATGCATCCACGAGCCAATGACACACGGAAACATCATGCGATGACATGTCAAGAGAGTTGGGTGACGCACCAACAAGCCAAGGAATGCCACGGTTTGCCAGCAACACGAGAAGCTGAGAGGAGAGCATGGGGCAGACTCCCTTACAACCTTCAGAGGACACACGGCCTCAAACTTGATTTTGGACGTTCAGCCTCTAGGACTGTGGGAGCATGATGCATTTGTTTTTTTAAGCCACCCAGTCTGTGGTATTTTGTTACACAGCTCCAGGAAACTAATGGAGAAAAAGCAAATGGGGGGACAGGGGCTGCTGAGGGTTATGTTTGCATTTTAGACTAAAGAGCCATTCGGACGTCCTAAGATGGGCAGAGGGGAATGCACGCCAGGCAGATGGAACAGCAAGTTCAAAGGCCCTGAGACAGGAGGGTGCCAGCTGTGCTTTTGGCTGCTATAGTTTGGGTTAGGGAAAGTGCTGGGAGGTGAGGTCGGGGGAAGAGGAGAAGGACCGGGGGATAAGGGACTTGCAGGTCATAGCAAGGTTGTTCCATTTTGCTGAGTGAGAAAGCCACTGGAGGGTTTTGAGCAGAAGAGTGGCATGAAGTGATTTTTTTAAAAAATTTAAGTTCTGGGATACACATGCAAGACGTGTAGGTTTGTTATATAGGTAAATGTGTGCCATGGTGGTTTGCTGCCCCTGTCAACCCGTCACCTAGGCATTAAGCCCTACATGCATTAACTATTTACCCTGATGCTCTCCCTTCCCCCAACCCCCCACAGTTCCCAGTGTGTGTTGCTCCCTTCCCTGTGTCCATGCGTTCTCATTGTTCAGCTCCCACGTATTACCCAGAACATGCGGTGTTTGGTTTTTCTGTTCCTGTGTTAGTGTGCTGAGAATAGTGGCTTCCAGCTTCATCCATGTTCCAGCAAAGGACATGATCTCATTCCTTTTTATGGCTGCATAGTATTTAAGAGTAGCATGAGCTAATTTTTAATAGTAACATCTTTTTTCTTTTTTAAAAAGGATCACACAAGCAGCTGGGCAGAATGTGGGAAACCAGCTAGAAGGCACTGCTTTAAAATGGACCGGTGGTGGGAAAGGGAGTAAAGAGGGGTGGAGGGAGGAGGAGGGGTAGCAGTCGGGTTCTGGATGTTTCTGGCAGTGGAGCCAAGAGGATGTGTTCATTGTGGCCAGCGAGAGGAGCCAAGCATGACCAAGGATTTTGGACTGAGCCATTGGGAAGCAAAGAGCTCCAGAATAACGGCTGTTTGACTTGTGTGTGATTTTCTGTAGTTTACTGAATGCACGTTCTAATCCTTCGTCATGATTTCTACATGTACAATACGCAGGTACTTGAAAACGTCTGAAACATTCATTTTTATTATTAAACACCACCATTTGCCCCAAAGCCTTTGTATGCAACACACGTACCTTTCCTGTTGGAGCGATGTTTGGAGGGTCAAGTGCTTAGTAATGTCTACTGATCTGTGCTGGAGACGAGGGGGTAGCATTTACAACACGCCGGTAGGAAAGCCCGGTACGGTTCTACTTAAAAGGCTTGGAGCCCGGGCGCCACTGGGCTAAGGCGGTTTCAGGGCCCTGGCCCGGGAGTGCATTTGCGGGGACTCCCCCTGAAGACAGGGCGGCAGCCGCGGCGCCTCACGTCGCCCAGGCTCGCGGGGCACCGCGATGATCAACGACACTGGCGTTTGCAGGATGTGTGGTTGACGCTGTATTCCAAACAGTGCCATTGTCAACTCGGCTTCCATCGCGCTCGGGACACCGGGATGACAAACAGCAGGCTGTGGATGGCGGGCGGTATCCTACGGACTCCTGTCTGCTCCGTGCAGCTGGAAAAATCGAAGCCGGGAGCCGGACGCGCCGCCCACGAGCCATTCCTCCGCTAGCACTGCCCATTTTGCCTAGGGAATTAACTTGGAAGTGTTCACTTCACTTGTCGCCCAGGAAATCATTTAAAAAAGCAAACCAAACGCCTGTAAGCAGACCCGCTACGGAGCAGGACCCCGCCGCGCGTCCTTCCCGGCTCCGGAGCGGCGGAGGCAGCCACCGGGCACTGCACGCGGGCCGCTCACCCAGCGAGGTGCAGGGAGCACGTGGGCCGGCGCGCGGACCCCGGAGAGCGCAGCGTGAACTGCTGCACGGCCCCTCGGATGAGGGGCCTGGGGCGGGATCTGTGACCGCGGCCGGCCCTTGCGTCAAGAGGCAGGGCCGGCAGGAGGGGGAAGCGCCTGCGGTGTCGTCCGCGGCCCTCGCCTGGCTGCGCGGAAACTTCCACCGCCGGCGGTGACGGCCACGCGCCCCTGCGCACGCGCAGCGCAGCCCTAGCGGCAGCCCGGTGACACCAGCCCTAGCGCGCATGTCTGCACGCCCCGGTCTGCACGCCGCGACGAGCCGAGGGCGGCGTGCGGCCCTTCCAGCGGCTGCCTGTTCCACCCAACCCCGGCCTAGTCTGGAAGGGCTCAACGCCGCCGCTGCTCCCTCCAGCCCCTCCCAGTCGCGTAGCTTCTGACGCCGACCTCACCCCGCCCGCGGCCGAAGGGCCCCAACGCGCAGGCGCGGTAACCACGGCGGCGGTGTCTAGTGAGGATTTGAAATCGGCCGCGCGTGCGCACTGGCGACGCGGCCCGGCGACCGAGGCCGCGCTTCCTCCTGCCGCCCCCGTCCCCGCCCCCTCCCCCGCCCCTCATTGGAGCGGAGGCGGCGGGGTCCCCTCCTTCCCCCGCGCTGTCGCCGCCGAGAGTGTCTTTTCGCCGCCGCCGCCGCCGCAGGAACGCGGAGCCAGCGGCGCGAGCGTGACTGAGGGCTGGGCGCACGGGCGGCGGCGCCTCCAGCAGGTCCCTCAGCCGCGCGGCGCCTGGGCCCGCCCCC
>NC_045437.1:6172007-6244249 GCF_002776525.5 Piliocolobus tephrosceles
GCCCCCCGCGTTGCTGACGGCGCTGGGGCCCGCGGCCGAGGGCGCGCGGCGCTTGCACAAGTCTCCGTCGCTGTCGTCCTCGTCGTCGTCCTCGTCCAACGCAGAGTCGGGCACCGAGAGCCCCGGCTGCTCGTCGTCGTCCTCCAGCAGCGCCTCGCTGGGCCGGCCGGGCGGCGGCCGCGGCGGCTCCTTCTTCAACTTCGCCGACGGCGCGCCCAGCGCCCCCGGCACAGCCAACGGGCACCCCGGGCCGCGCGGCCCTGCGCCCGCTGGCTCCCCGTCGCAGCACCAGTTCCACCCGGGTCGCCGGAAACGCGAGAACAAGGCCAGCACCTACGGCCTCAACTACCTGCTGTCCGGCAGCCGCGCGGCTGCTCTCAGCGGAGGAGGCGGCCCCGGGGCCCAGGCACCGCGGCCCGGCACCCCGTGGAAGAGCCGCGCGTACAGCCCGGGCATCCAGGGGTGAGTGCGCGGGGCAGCCGCGGGGGCGGGGGCGGGGACAATGGTCCTGGCCGGTGCCCGCGGTGCAGACACCGGTTACAGGCGCCCGGGCTTCTTCTGGAGGATGCATGTTGAAGGCCAAGGCCCGACTCTGCTCTGAAAGTTTTTGTTTTTTTTTTTCTTGCTAATATGAAACTCCTTTATAATGGAGTGACTTGCCCAGATCCTGCAAGTAACAGTGCAAGAAAGGGGCTGCTGAATAGGACCTGCAGGTATTTGTCTTTTTACTCTTGAGACTGGAAAGGGAAATCGACTCTCCCCCTGCACCCCGCCTCCGGGCAAGTGAGGAACCCCTTGTTAAAGTGGGGCATAGATAAGTGTGGAGTTTCATTAAGTTAAGTTGCATAATTTAGTATCGCTAGGAGCTCAGATCACGTCGAAGGTAAATATTAACCTTTTTTTTATTTCATTTAAAACAAAACTTTAACTGTCAACTTAGAGGTGATTCATTTTGGGGGGGGTTGTGTGCTTTAATTTCGTACTGCAGTTAACAAAAGCATAGTATATAAATATTGGCTTAATTCAAAGAAAAAAACATATGTCATATATACCTATTCTTTGGAAGATGCCATTATTATTTTCAATACTTCCACATCCGCCTGGAGGGAATTAGAGGCTCTACTTACATTTAGTGCACCTACAGACGGCAAGGAATGAAAGCAAAGGTGGTGTGTGTGGGCTTGGAATTGCCCCAGGTGAGGCTGTTCAGGTGTGGTGCTGTTGACGCAGCCCCTTTGCCATTTTGGGCTTTTCTGAGCGTCTGGAAATAATTTATGTGTGGGTTGTATGTCAGTATTTTAAGACTTAAATGATAAATTTTCCTTGCACGATTTTTCCCCCAATTTAAAAAAGAAGGATTTGCCGGGGTATGAGGGTTGTTACATGCAGTAAAGTCCTACGAATAACCACAATTGCTAGATGTTGGGAGTTGTTATAGAACACTTTTTCTTATAACTCTTTCTCATGTGAAGTATGTCGGGAAACAGAGTTGATACTTCTTTAAAGCGTGTGATACACCGTAATAGCTGCATGTTCTGTAACTTTTTTCACCTGGCTTGGGCTACAAGTGATACCTTCTAAATTCCCTGAAGTGTAAACATGCATTGCAGACACTGGCGGGAGGGCAGACTCCTCTCCCTCCAGTTCTTACCTGTAGAACTTTCTGAGAGCAGGTGGTTGGAAGCAGTTTCTTCTTGATGTATAGTAATGTATACCTCAGGGCTCGCTTGGGAGGACCTTTAGGCTTCCAGCCTGTTATGGAACTGGAATGGGCTCCGTGTCTCTTAGCACTAGAAAAAACAGATAGACACACCATCTCTGCAAGTCTTGGGTTGTGTCTCTGCTCTTAGCGGTAGCGCATCAGGCCCCATGCATCTCACTTGGACTCCCCAAGCTATTTTCTCCTGGTAACTAGTCAGCCTCAGTAGGTCGTGTTGCTTTTGTTAGTGAATGAGCCCACTAGGGTCAGGTGCTGTGTTAGGATCTGGGGATCTGGTGCAGGGACGATATGGAGACAATCTCATGATCTTGACCCATCCTGAAACCTGCCTACAAGTGCCCCCTGCCTAGAGCACAAGAGTACCCTGCTCAGTTGTGCAGGTCCCCTCTCACACTCTTCGTCACCCACGCCCAATCATCAGATGCTGTTCGTTTCGCCCTTTTAATCTCTCCACATCTCATCCTCAGGCAGGCTCTTGTTACCTCTGTGGAGATTGCTCAAGCAGGTGGAGGTGCCTTCGATGCACTCTGGTCCTGCTTGAGTCCTTTCCCATCACTGCTAATGCGGTGATCTTCTCTGCCGGCAGATCTGGTCAGGTTCCCTTTCACCCTCCGATGTCACCTCCAATCTCCAATCTCCATCTCCAGTCCCCCACATTAAAGTCTAAAGCCTAAAACTCAGCAACACCTCCAGGGCTCTGCTACTCAGATGGCCCTGGGTCCTGGCCCCTGGCCTCATGCCCCACCCCTTGCCAACCTGTTAGAACCCAGCTGTAAGGCAGTATGGTGTAGGGCACAAGAGAGGGCTCTGAAGCCCGCCAGGAGGTCTGGTTTGATGTTGCAGTCATGCTCTTGGAACCTTCCTTTTCACCTTTGCTGGAGACCTCTCCTTGCCTGTCTCCGGGTAGTGTGTACCATGCCTCCAATATGGCCCTGGGTGCATCCACTTCCTGCCGTCTCTGCCCAAAGGGGCCTGTGAGGACTACCTGCTATGGGCCTAGAAGGGCACGGTGACCTCTGCTTGGGCTGCTACTCCAGCTGCTCTTTCAGAAGTAAACCTAAGCAGTGGTAGAGTTGGGCCTGTGACTAGAGGAGGTAAGGTTCCATCAGTGATCATTTCCACATGGCCTGTTGGTCCTACATGAACCAACCTTTTCGTATCAAGAAATAGTTCTGTCTAGAACTTTCTTCTGGCCATCAGCTTACCCAGAGTGTTGAGAAAGGCCACCAAAAAGTCTTTTAGTTGTGGCTTAGAGAAGGAAATAACTGAGTTTTAAAGGCACACCTGAGCTGACCAATAGTAAAGGATCTTGTTGCTGGGATGTTGCTTAGGGTTGTGTTATAGTCCCAGGACATGCACTTCTGAAAATGCAGTGTGCGTTCCTCATGGGAGGATGAGCCTGCTGCAGAGCACTGGCTGAACCCAGTTGGGTCTTTGCCTGGTAGCCCATGTGGCAACCCGCACTATTTGTCCTTTTCTGGGGTGGAGTTTTCTGTCCTTGGACACTTTGCCTGGTGGCTTGGCCTTGTGAGACTGCCAGTCTGCCTTCTGCTCAAGTAGGATGAAGAAAAAGCAGGTGAAAGAGGACAGCGATTGGTGCAAGAACCTTCAAAGGAGAGGAGGTGAAATGCTCCTTTTGGCTCTGGTTCTTATTCCATTGTTTGCTTGAAATCCCAAGCCTTTGTTTTGGGAATGGTGTGCTTAGCGTGAGCTCTGCTGTTGACCTGGGCTTCTGACCTTGAGATGTTGGGCAGGTGTGTGGACAGGCCCTGGGCCCGTTGCATCCCAGCCTCTGGCTGCTGTTGCTTGCACGTGCTCTCATGCCCTGACCCAGCAGGGCTTTGGGCTGTTGTTACTTTGCCATGGTCATTCTAGCAGCTTTGGTAAACCTCTTCAGGTTAAAAGTCTTGCATAAGTGAGAGTGTGAGCATGGCCTTCAGATATTTGGCCACATCCTGACTGGTGTGTTACAGAGACCCAGGAAGAGTGTAGTTGAACGAAGACATGTGCAGGTGTCCCGGGCTCTGAACAGCTTCTATTCAGAGTTTGGCCTTTCGAAGGCTGTGCCATCTCAGGTGTGCCTGCAGTGTGTAGCAGGTGTATGCAGCTTCCTTTCTGCAGGTTTCTTGATATTTAATCTCATCTTTTAATATCTTTCTATTAACTCAAAGGAAATTCTTAGTTTGACATATGAGACCGACCACTGTCAGCATAGAACATGGTCAGCCGTACCCTACAAGGCCCCTGGTGAGAGTTGTTTCCAACTTGGTGCATGTTTTTTTCGATTTTTTCTTGCAAAGGAGTCAGAGCTTGGAGGTGCAACCAGGATCCCCCCCCCCCCTAGCCTGACCTCACTGACATAAGGTAGAGCAGGTGTGACCTGTCTGGAACATCCTTGTGATGCTCAGCAGGGCCTGCTGCAGAGCACGGGAGGCATCACTCTAGGGGCCTTTCCCTCCCATACCTTCCTGTGAGTGTTCAGGATACATGAGAAAGGGTGTCGTGAGACCTGCTGTAAAGGATGGTGGTGGCACGTGTGGACCTTGTTTTCTGAGTTGCACTATCTGAGTCCCAGAGGTATAAGCTTGTGGAGAGAAGTGTGCATGATCACACTAAGCAGATACTTGCTCCTGCACTGTTGGAGGAGGAGGAGGGATTAATTTCATAATTTCATAAATTAAACTCTTCCAACACTCCTCCCATTTAGTAATAGCATCACTTGTTCCTGTCTTTTGTTCCATTGCCAAGCTCCACAAGGTGAAATTGAAAATCGAGTGCAAGACACAGGCTGTGCTGGAGTTGAGGAAAGTTTTGCTGGAGAACTGCTTGCACCGCATGTCTGGTCACTGATAGATGAGGACTGGCCAGGTCAGGACAGCTAACACTTGGAGGAGGGGCTGCCCGGGAGGGCATGACAGACTCTGGAAAAGGAGGGTTGGAGTATTAAACTGACTGGGAATGAGAGGCCTCTAATCTTTTCTCCAAAAAAAAAAAAAAAAAAAGGCTTAATGCTCATGCGGTGGAAGTCAGAGTGAAGCAAATTGGGTTCTGTCTGTCTTGCTGCTGTGAGCGTGTGATGGAACAACAGTGTCATTTGCTTTTTCTCAGAAATATTTAATGCATGTTTGTGACATAATTTTTTAAAGTAATTTCAAGTAAATATTTTAAAGTAAAAAGTTCTAAGATTTGTGTCTCAAGGTAAAGTCTCAAACTGTCTTTGGTCACGATTTAATATGAGATTTTGTCTTCTTTTTAAATGGATTCATGTAAGTGTCCTGTGGGAGAAGAGTTAATGGTTATCCTTGGAAAATAAGAACTTTTTATGCCTCGGTTAGGTCATATGGTTTAGGATCTGATTTTGTAGTTGTGGAGTAAAAAAGGTTGTTTAAGGAAAAAGAAAAAAAACCTTGATATTCAAATTCAGAAACTTGAGTTTTGAGGATGCAGCCAGAATTTGGACTAACGGTGGAGTTGGCAGAGTCAGACCACCCAGACTCGTAGAAGATTGAAGAAGTTACGGTGCTGCTGTGGAGAGGCCCTTTCTAGGAGGTGTGGCTGACTTGTCAGTGCTTTCTCTTCTCTGCAGTGAATTGGATGGCAAGCCTCGCCCTCTTTGAAAGCTGCGACTCTGAACCTGCCTTGAGAGCATCTCAGGGAGGGCGGAGAGGTGGCCTCAGTCAGTGCTGACAGGTGTCCAAATTACCTGACCTGTTGTGAATGTGTGCCTGAGTGAGGTGGCCAGGATGCCTTTTCTCCCAGCACTGGGGATGTACACTCATGCAACATCCTATTTTTGAGATTTCTATGTTGTGGTAGTTCTCTGTTGCTGTGTAGCAAATTAGCATAAGCTCAGAGGCGTAGAAGAACACTCATTTATGGTCTTGTGGGTTCTGTGTGTCAGATCAGGGATGGCTGGGCTGGGTTCTCTGCTCAGGCTTTTTTGCAAGGCTGAAGGGTGTTGGCCAGCTGTGTTCTCAGCTGGCACTCAGGGTCCTCTTACCAGCGCATTCCTGTTATTGTTAGAATTCAGCTCCTTGCAGGATCGAAGTCCTTGATTGCTTGCTAGCTGCCAGCAGGGGAATTGGGTAGGGCTCTCTTAGCTTCTTAAGGCCACCTGGATTCCATCTGCAACGCAAGGTACTTTGAATTTCTCTGACGTTTCCCGCCAGCTGGAGGAAGCCCCCTGCCTCTATGGGCTTGTGTGATTGAGTCAGGCTCCTGCAAATAACCTGCCTACCTGAAGGTCATGTAGTAATATAACATGATCATGGTGTGATAACCTCATCAGAGCCACAGGTTCCAAGGAGTAGGGTGTAGGACCTTGGGAGGAGGTTCTTCTGTGGGTAGACTTCCCCTGACATGGAATCGGTTGATGAGGAGGTTGTGGTTCTTCTTGTCCAACACTTTTCCCCTGACTGGACTCCAGCCCATCGCGATGACTCTTGCAGATTGCCAGTTCCGTCCTGTCACTTGGTGGTTACTGCTGAACTCAGGCAGCCACCATAACCAGGAGAACCTTTCTGTGCTGCACTCAGATGGACATTCTTTAAAATACGTCATTTAAGAAAAGTTTGCAGGAAAGCCGTGTGAATATATGAAACTACGGTGATTGAAAAGTCCTGTTTGTGAGGTGTCCTGCATTGGCTAGATTAGGAAAAGGGTCATTCCTATGCAGGTGGGGGTTGATGACTTACCCAAGAGTCACCTCTGGAACATTCTCTTAAGTTCATAGCAGTCCATCTTTGCAGAAGGTGTGGGGGACATTTGTCCTGCAAGCCCAGGTTCGTAGGAATGTTGGCTTCCCCAGACCCTTGGCTTCAGAGCACCTTGCCTCCTTCAGGAGGGACAAGAAAACTCCCATGTGGTTCTTCCCTCTGTCCCTTCCTGAGCCCCTCTGAGTGTTTGGCTCTTGTGGAGTTACTGCTGCTGTGACAAAGCTGACCCCACTGCCCTCCTGAGTCTCCTCAGGGAAGGAGGAGCTGTATTGTAGCCTGCATTCTTAGTGCCAAGCACACGGTAGCCACTAAGTAAGTATCTCCCAAGAAAGAAGAGCAGAAAGAGGATCTGCCAACTCAGGAGGGCAGGTGGGGGATGGCAAGTCTGCAGAGTATTCATAAACCAAATTCTAAGGGAAACTTTTGTTGTTTGTCTTAGAATTTTAAAAAATAAAGTCTGTTGCAGTGTATCTGCTTTCCTTCCTGGAGGGTGGCTAAACTAATGTTCTGTTTTACAATATAGAATGCAAGAGCAGAAAACATTCAGGAAAATTCTATACTGTATTTGAAAAACATCACCATTTAGTTTTAACTGCTCGCTCTTATTATAAAAATTAATACCTAACTATGAACAGTTAGAAAGTCTGGAGAAGTATGGAGATGAGTTGTCCACCATTGGGCCACCTAGAGAGTGCACTGTGAGCCTGTCCCTGGTGTCCTGTACTCTGGTGATGTGCACTGCATTTGCTGGCAGTGAGCCAGGGAGTGGACCACATCTGCGCCTGGGCTGGGTGGATCTCTGCAGAAGTTTATCCATCTCTTAGCTGACAGGGTGGGCTAGATGGGAGCAGCTCCGAGGGTGGCTGTTGGCAGAGAATGTCTTTGATTATCAACAACATGCCTTTTTGTTGTGGGCTTGTGATCTTTTTCTTTCCTAAATCAGCTGCTGTGCATAACCAGTTAGGCTCTCCCGTGGCTTAAGATTGGAATTGGTTTCTGAATGCTAGGATGTGGGTGTTAGGTGGTTTCTATCTTTCCGTTTGAAAAAGATTTCAGATCAGTGTAACATTTCTAGAATCCTGTTGATCTGAAGGAATGGTAGGATGTAATAGTTTAAGGGAAATGAAAAGTTGAATTATTTTGATGTTTCTGCTTTAAACCTGCTGGGTGAAGTCCATTTCTGAGCACTGGGAGCCACGTGCTTGGCTCTGAAGAGCCTAGCTCCATCAGCCCATGTCACACACTCACGGGTCTGGCTTTGCCTGGTTTCGCCATGGTTTCTAACTTGAGCCTCAGTTTCCCCACCTGTGAAGCAGAGCCTGTGGCACCCACCTTAGAGCACAGGAAAGACTTGGAAGCACTCTGTGAGTTGTCATGCAAGAGATTAAAAAGGCCACCGCTGCCCTTTTCTCCTCTCTTTAAGGAAATTGAAACCAAAAATTAAGTCCTCCTTGCCAGCTGGACGGGAAAAGCCTTTTTCTTGGTTTTTTGAAAATACAACTTTTACTTTCAGATCAAAGTGAAAACTGCTAAAGACTGAATGTTCTGAGTCTTGAGAGTCAGGGGCTGGAGGGGTGTTATGAATTGAAAGATACCTTTCTATTTGTAAAACGTTTTAACAATGCCTTAATAATATCTGTTCTAGTTTTGTGTTTTAGTTTTTTTTTTTTTTTTTTTAACCTGTTCTGAAGGTACATCAGCACTCTTCTACAGCTTTAAATAAGAATCTCATCTCCCTAGAGGCAGGGGTACTCTCGACTTATTTGGTCAGGGGTGAATGTGCTATTCTGTGTAACTCGTTTAAAGTTAGTTAAGGTTTTTTTTTTTTTTATTTTGTGCACATAGTAGAAACAGTGGACTCTTGCAGCTTTTAACATAGTGTTCTGTGTATAGTTAAGGAAAACAAAATTAAGGGCCAGAGAACATTAAGAAGGCAACTAGAACATCGCTGTCCAGTAGAGCTTCCTGTGGAGATGGAATAATTCTAGTTTTGCACTAATACAGTAGCCACTGGCCATATGTGACTTTTGAGCACTTGAAATGTGACAAATGCAACTGAGGAGCTGAATTTTAACTTTATTTACTTTTAATTAAAATTTAAATGGCCATATATTTAGACAGCTCTGAACTGCAGTAAGTTTAGACTCTATTTGAAACAGTGTTTGATTCAGTAACGCTGAAATAAATTGAAACTCATACAACAGTAAAAGCTGTGTTACTCAGCAAGTTACCACTGTGAAAGCTCTAGAAATTGTTTGAGTTTCCAATGCAAATCCTTTTCAAACAGCCACTGTTTTAATAGCACATAAAGCATAAAATAGGTTCATAGCAGTGCAACACAGAGCAACATGGAGAAACTACTGTGACCTGGAGTGTCTCCAGTCCAGCGTGCAGGCGCTAGGTCTCTCAGCGTTTTTGCACGCAGGTTAATGATGGTGCAGAC
Organism: Piliocolobus tephrosceles; assembly: GCF_002776525.5. Classification (NCBI taxonomy): domain Eukaryota; kingdom Metazoa; phylum Chordata; class Mammalia; order Primates; family Cercopithecidae; genus Piliocolobus; species Piliocolobus tephrosceles. The sequence continues at coordinate 6,180,886 of NC_045437.1, forward strand.
GGTCACTTCCTTCTCCGAACATCCTTCCTGGTCACCAGCACCACTGTGGCTCATGTCTGTGGGGCTCTTTTGGCTTAGCTCTCTGCGTGAGTTTGCTCCTAGAGTTCCCAGAGCTGACCCATGAAATGAGTGATATAACTCCTGTTTTGTAGATAGAAAACTGAAGCCTTGACAGGCTGACATGACCTGGCAAAAGGTGCTGCACGTGGAAGTGTCAGTTCACGGCTGACATCTGGACACTTTATTCCTAACAGTGTTCAGTGAACCAGACGTCGCTAACATGTGGGGGATGGAACCTAGCAACTCATTCTACAAGTATGGTTCAAATATGTTGGTACAGGGCCTTTTGCTTTGTGTTCCTAAAGCGATTAGATTCAGATGTGGTGGAGTGCTTTGACAGCCACCGCAGGACAAAGTTGACAGCTCTGGGGTTGGGGAGTGTTGAGGATTTCGGAGGGAAGCCAGTCCTGTGCAGTAGTAGGCTCTGGGTTCGTGCTTTCTCGAGGTGTTCCAGAACTGGCCTGGAGGGAGGCTGCAGTGCAGGAGTGGGATTTCTGTCACCTGGAGTATTCTTAGAAGTTGCATTCTATGAAAAGTGGAGCATCTGATTAGCTGTTTACTCGCTGTTTTATCTGACGGCAGTTGAAAGACAAAGCAGAACTGGCAGCGCAGCCGCCTCAGCACTGCTGCGTTGGGGGCTTGACCTGCAATCTCGCAATCCTGGGCAATAACTCATTTTCAAGAAAGAAAAATTAAGCATTAAGTGATTGAAGCGTCTTGCCCAAGGCGCTACTAGAAAATAAAGGCTCTGGTGCCCAGATGCAGATCTGCATGGTGTGCAAGTCTGGGCTCCTTCCCACACCCCCGCAGAGAGGGCACTGGAGTGAAGAGCCACGCGAGACCTCTGTGAATGGGCAGAGATGGGCCCGTGGCGCAACACAGTAAAATGTATTTTGGTTATGGGCATTATCTCTAAACTTATGTAAAACATTATAAAAAATGGAAGGACAACGATGAAATGATGGCCAAAAACATAGAAAAGGATACCTTGCATGTCCTGTGAAATGCAAAGAAATTCTAAAGTGTGATTACGAGTTACCTCATGGAAGAAATCAAAAAGGTGAATCTATCTAGAGTTTGTGGTTCTGACTCACAAGAGACTGATGTTCATGCTGAAGGACAAGTGTGATGGGTGGAAGGATAGAGCGCCAAGACCACACTCTAAAGATGTGAACCTATGGGAACTGTCCAGGGAGATGAAAGCATGGAATGAACTGAAGCTTGCGGACTTGTTGAGTAGAAAGAGTCTTTTAGGATTGGTTTTAGAATAAAATAATAAGGCCTGTGGTTGGGGAAGATGACTTGCTGTTCACAGAGCCTCCCTTAACAGGTGGAGACCTCAGCTTTTCCTTTGCTGCCATCAAGTGAGTGGTGTACAGTCCTAGCCACAGTAGTAATCTCTGCTGGCCTGACTGAGCCCTCATCCTTTATGCAGTGTCTCCTGCCACCCTCCTGGGAGAGGCTGTTCTCAGCATAGCTGGCCTGGGGTCACACAGCTGGTAGGTGTAAAGCTGCCGTTGGAGTCCAGGTAGTCTCACTCCATAGCCTGCCTCTTTAGCCACCGCAGATGTAGAGCAAAGCGAGAATTGTCCAAAGAGGTAAGCTAATAAAGAGGAAAACAGGCTGGGTGCAGTGGTTCATACCTGTAATCCCAGCACTTTGGGACGCCGAGGGGAGTGGATCACGAGTTCAGGAGATCGAGACCATTCTGGCTAACACGGTGAAACCCCGTCTCTACTAAAAATACAAAAAATTCTCTGGGTGTGATGGCAAGCACTTGTAGTCCCAGTTACTTGGGAGGCTGAGGCAGGAGAATCCCTTGAACTTAGGAGGCGGAGGTTGCAGTGAGCCGGGATCACGCCACTGCACTCCAGCCTGGGCGACAGAGCGAGACTCCATCTCAAAAAAAAAAAAAAAAAGGGGGAAACAATTATGCTGAGTTCCAGTCGTCTCTGGGTCCAGAGAAGTGATGTCTGGCTTCTCAGGAGAGATGCTGATGCTATCTGAGGGCCTGCCCAGTCTCCGAATGATTCAGAGACTCCAGGGATGGACAGTTGGTGCCCTAATTTTCCCAAGAGGATTCTGAGGGTGACTTCTCTCAACCCAACAGGAGGACCTGGTGCTGTCATCACCAGTTGGAGAGAGGCTGTTTTGTGAGGCTGGGGACCACCTGCTGTGTGTGCCCTCTTACACTGCCATTTGCTGATCGCTTTAGAGCTAGAGGTTGTTTCTAAGAGTGCTTCGTGCTAACTAAAAAATAATGACATTGTTTTTATAAAACTGATTCATGGTTGGTTTTTTAAAGCAGAAAGCTCTGAAGTCACTCAGTCCCACCACCCAGAAGGACAATTAGGTGACTGCCACTATAGGACCTCTCTAGGCTCGTGTAGATGGACCCATGGATTGGTCAGTAGAAATACCTACATTAAAAGTCTTATCTTTACATAAATTTGCCAAATTATTACTTTTGCTTGAAAGGGAAAGATGTCTAACTTCAGTTGGAAATACTGGTTTCTAAGAGATACTGCTGAGGCTACGAACATAAAACATGAAACCCGTAAGTGGCTAAGTGCAGCAACATCAGAGTAAAATCTTGATGAAGTCTTGGTTTGCTTGGGCTGTGTAGGTTGGAGGCTCAGCCTTTGTTTCTCCCTCCTGTGGTGCCCAGTGGTGGTGTTTCTGTGTCCACGAATTCTCAGCATCTGTGGTTGTAGTTATGACCACTATTGCACCTAGCCCTTACTGAGGGCCAGGGCCTGTGCTCAGCACTTCCCAGTGTGGATTCATTAAGTCCTCGTAACAGCACCATGTGGGGGCAGCTGCGTCCCTATGTCGTACTTGGGACACGATCTGACCCCAGTCACTTGGGCTCCTGAAGGGTCTGCAGTCTCACCTCTGCCTGGGAAACCACGATTTGCAGCATATTCCACAGACCTCATGCTCATCACCAGGAGGCTTCCTGGGACTGCTGTCTGAGGTTTCTAAGTTCCTAACGTGGTTCATGCTTCTGGTGAGATTCTTTGAGGCTACATACCCAGCATTGCCTCTGGTCAGCTCAGCCCTGTGGTCCCACGTGGCATCCTGCAGCGTCCTCTGGCTGTGACTCGTGCCACGCCACCTTGACCTGGCATCCACTGTCCTCCACTGCGTTTGCAGGTGGGAGCCACTGTTGGTGCCTTTTGTCACGTGTGTTGAATGGTCAGGGTCCCAAATAAGAGCTGATTGGCGTCATTCTCCTTGAATCTGCCATGTGCCTGGGCCACTCTTTGCTTCAGAACCCACGCGTGTTGCCTGTCCTCTCTGGCTTGGAGGGTTGTGTGGAATCAAAGGTGAGACCCAGTCCCCAGGGATGGGCGGTTGCCTTTGATTGCCCAGCTGTCCTGAGCGCCCTCCCTTCCGCGCCCAGCTGCTGCCTCGGTTGCTTGCTTGAGGATCAGGATGTAGACTGAGGTCGGCCTTAACCTGGCAGAGAGTTTCTCTTGAGCCTTGGATACTTTGTTACTGGTCCCATCTTCCTGTGAGTGGGAGCGTCCTGCCTGGCCCAGCCTCCCAGGGGTGACCTTAGCTCTCTTAGTATATGGGCTCTGCCTGCCTTGGTCCCCAACTTGCCACCCTAGTGCAGTTGCTTCTTCGCTCTTGTTCCACTCCTTGTCTCTGTCCACCCTGTGCTTTCTTGGTGTGTCCTTATTCGGTGTTTTCTGTGGAGCAGGGCATCCTGGGCTTCCTCTCTGATCCCTGGCTCCTGTGCTCTTCCGTGCTGGGCTCCCTCTTCCTTTCCCTTTTCTGCTGTGTTGCCCTCACACAGCTGGCATGCCACGGATGTCGCTCACCCAAGCCCTTCCTAGTGTTGCTCACCAAAACACCTCCCCCTGGGACCTTCTCCCCTTCCAGGCTGCAGGCAGGCTGAGGGCCTGGCATCTCAGGAGTGCCGAGGCTCAGCGGGAGGCAGTGGGGCCTTTGCTGGCACCTGGGCTCTGCATCCTGACTTTCTGAGGGCTTAGTCCTTTTGGTCCATCTTGAATCTCCTCCAGGCTTCGGACTCTCTGCTCTGTAGCTGGCCCATGGGGACAGGTACACTCAGGCCTGGTCTTAGACTCCGCTGCTTGGGCTGTGCCGGTGCCCTTGGTGTCCTCTTAGTCCGTCCCACCTGGGGGCCCCGTCCTGCTGTCCCTTGTGACAGAGTGCTGTCCCCTGTCTTTCCACAACTGGCTGCTCATTGCCTTTCCCGTCTCAGCCTCAGTTCCAGCCCCTTGGTATCAGGGAGGCTCTCCTTGACCACCCAACCTAAAGTTCACAGCTGTGGTTACCAGTTTAAATTTCTGCATCGCACCTTTTTGGTTTATTTTGGCTACTTATCTCCCCCATCATGCCCCCTGTCCCTCCCATATAAACTCAATGCGAGTAGGGACCGCATCTCATCATCCTGCCCACAGCTCTACTGTCTGTGTCAACCGGGTGCGCTACGCAGAGGCTCATGGTAAATAACTGCAGACCACGAATCCCATCTGCTTGCTGTGCTTTAATACTGGCTTACATCTTTGGATCCAGTGAGTTCTTTTCTCTCTCTCCCTCTCTCTCACTCAGTCATACTTACTTTGTGTAATTGGTGATTTCTAGCCTTTTCTATAGTCTTTTCTTGAATAGTTGTTTTCTGTCATCTTGGCGGGGCCTCAGGGGGTTGACTGTGTGGAGGGCAGGGGCCGCAGAGCTGCAGCTGCTGCCTGGGCTCTCACGGCGCCTGCGAGGTGTAGGCAGGTGCTTTGCCTCTGAGCCACCTGTAGAATGGGGTGACGGTGGTTTCATCAGACTCAGTGAAGCCTGTCATACAGTGAATGCCTGGTCACAGCAGGCAGATGATGAATGTCAGCTAATGAGTATTCATCACCAATGAATAGTAACAATTTTTTCTACTGAGGCTATGTAATGTAGCCTCGGAATCCCACTCAGCACAGCCTCCTGGCAGCAGTGCCTTTGAGAGCTGGCATGGTCGAGAGACCCTGGTTGGCCTTACTAGTGTGGTTGGGGTACTTGAGAGAACTCCTTCCTCACATAGCTCTTCCGGTGTTTAGTCTTTGCATCTGGAGGTTTTTCACGATTGTGGGATAGCTTTTTCAGGGGTCTTGCCTTTGGCAGGGCAGGGACGTGTACTGCTGCAGTCTGGGGTATGGGATAACTTTCTAAACCAAACCCAGAACTTGACGGCCGAAGGGGCCTTTTAGCTATGCGGGGCTAGGAGCTGACACAGGGTCAGCAGCATGAGGTCCTGTGGTGCTGGGTGGCAGAGCCCGGAGGGAGCCCCTGCTGGTGTGACTTTATTGTAAAGGCTACGGGATCCCAAATTCTTACAGAAGACTTAAGACGGGCACAGTGATGTCTGCTCTTTGACCCTTGCAGTATGAATTAGTAAAACTGAAATGATTATGCTTCCTTTATTAGGATTATGAAAACAATAATGTACTTATTGAAGAAAATGTGGAAAATACAGAAACTACCTATAAGTATTTTTTTGTTAACATTTGAGCATATTTCTTGTCACTTTTAATGCTGCTTTAAATATGTAGCAAATGTATCATTTTGCATTAAAAAAAAAATGCTACTGGCATTTCCTCCTGTCCTTAAAAAGCTCTTTTAAACAACTTTAAAATATTGTATAGATAGATGTACACAATTTTCCGAATAATTGGAGTTATAGTTACGTCTTTTCACTCTTTAGGAAAGGACTGGCCTATTTCTGTGTTGGGTTCCTTCCTGAGTGTGGTTTCCAGCTCAGCGGCTCGGACTTCAAGATGGAGACTTGAGTCCTGGTTGTGTATAGTCTTGGGCCAGTTACCATATGTCTTAGTTTTGTCGTCTGTAAAATGAAAATAGTAGTACTTGCCTCAAAGACTATTTGGGAGGATCTATTGTGAATGTTGGTAATGCGGATATTGTGTAGTGTCACAGAATATTAATGTTTTTAGCCTCTTGGCTCTTATTCTGTATTGTTGCCCCAAAAGATGATCGCTTATCTTTCATCCAGTGTAAGGATATCTGGAAAGACAAAGTATAGCTGCTTTCATTTCAAAAGTGATCAGCTGCTTGAGCTAGCAAGCAAGGCTTGTGCTAGCTTCCAGGCGCAGTTATGCAGTTTCACAGCAGGCGCTGTTCCCTCGGAGCACCCAGAGGTGCTCTGTGGTCGTCAGCAGTGATGCCGTGGCTGCACTGCCAGACGGGGTGGCAGGTGGACCAGAGCAGATGTGGCTCAGGAAGTGCCTTCTTCTTGGCCTCTCCTTAATCTCTCTCAGAGACTGTGGGTCCTTGATTGCGCTGTGGGTTGCTTCAGACTCCAGTATTAGGAGACTGAACCCCTTGGCTTTTTTTTGTTTTTTGTTTTTTGTTTTGTGCTGAGCTGGGTTGAGGACATGTTAAGCAGGTGGGGTGCCTCCCCTGGGTTTGCTCCTGGTGGTTCCTGTGGTGTGGGGTGGTTCTGAATAGTTCTGGCCCCACTGCTGGGGTATCTGCCGACTCAGTTTGTGAGATGTGGAGCTCCATCCTGGTCTGGTGTCTCATTTTCTTCTTTAGCAGTGGGCTTAGAACCAATGCAGATTCCCAAGTTAAGTATTTTTCCTGTGGCTTAATTATTACAAGTTTCTGGTACTTAAGCCCTTTCTTACTTTCTGTTCTGAGGGGAAGAGGAGATTATGGTGTTTCTCCTTGCTCTGAGTGGCCCCAGGACCTTTGCATGGCATTTGCAGTGTGCTTGGGTTTGCTCTACCGGGGTGAAAGAGTATCGTGCCCCCCAGCACGCACAAAGGCACCTCTGCTCACCCTCTGGTGAGGTTCTGACTGGCCCTGGGACATCACCTGCTCCAGGATCCTATGTGGCTCATCCCAGGAGAGATGTGAGAGGGAAGGGGAAAAAAGGCTTACACTTGTCGAGTGGAATTCCTGTAGATCTGAGTTCCACATTGATTCCTAAGCTGCAGAGCCCTTCTGCCCTGGCTGTTTTGTGAATGTTAGTAAGTCTTAACCTTTTTAACCATGTTAACATTGGCTGTCTCAGGAGGCTCACAGCTCCTGCTCCTCCTCCAGGGGAGTGCGCCCTCCTCTTCTGTCGGTAGCTGTCAGGTGCCCCTTCCCTCTGCAGCAGATTCTCCTGGGTCCTTGCCTGGCGTTCTCCTTACACGTGAGCCTGCAGCTTCATTCACAGCCCCTGTGTAGAAAGACAGGCACATCGATAGGCTCCTCCCTGCCCAGAGTGGGTGGAACTGAGGCAGACACTAAAAGCAGCTGACTGGCAGCCCTAGAAACACGAAGGGTTGCATTTATAGTTTCAGTCCTTTTCCTTCTTTCGAGCCTTGATTTAAAAAAGAAAAAAAAAAAAAAGCCTTGAAGGCCTGCTTCTGGGTTTTCTAATTTGTGCAGGTATTAGTTGCCTTGTAATGTAATTAAAAATAAATAAAAATGATTTATAATTAGCTCATTAACTGTATCAGTAAATGGATGCTTTAAAGAGGATCATTGATCCCTCAAAATAGAAGCAATGCAGTCATTCCCTCATTATGCTGTACTTGAGATTTGCTCTAGCAACCCACTCTTCCTGAAGTTAAATATTAATCCAGACCCTATCAGTGCAACGTAGTAGTGTCTGAATCAGTTGTGGTTTTGGTGTAATAGCATCAAAGCATGTTACAAAGTCTACAAAATTGCAGTGGTTAATTCCAAATATTTTCACTAAGACATTGTTTTTTTTTTGGCAAAAATGCATAGTGAACATTGTGGAGCTGAGGTAAGGAACTTCAATTTCTGAGAAACCACCCGTTTTAAGGGTTTTGAAGGAAGAGTTGGAGAAGAAGAGGGAGAGAATAAATTAATAGTGAGTTTCCAGTATTTTCTGTCGCATTTTACGTTTTAGTGGAAAAGACTGGGAACTGAACTCACATGCAGTTTGTAAAATCACTTTTTCCCTGGCATTCAGGATTGATGAGATTTAACGGGGTGTTAAAGGTAAACTGAGGCACATAATTAACATGGACAGAACTATATACCTGAGTGTCGAGAGTTGTGAAATTTCAGTGAGTTGGGAAGCCTGGAAGCGCCCATTCTTCAGAGTGCAGCTCCTCATATTCAGTGGGTTTAAGGCGCTGAAGCCTTTTTTTGTTTTTTGAAATGGGGTCTTGCACTGTTACCCAGACTGGAGTGCAGTGGTGCAATCACCACTCACTGTAGCTTTGAATCCTGGGCTCAGCCTATCCTCCCACATCAGCCTCCTGACTAGCTGGGACTGCAGACCTGGGCCAACACTCCTGGCTTGAAACTTCTTATATCCAGATCGGAGGAGGGCGTGTTCATTTTTGTGACGTTTCCTTTCCTTTAAACATTGAATGACCTTTGACCATCACTTTGCTTAAAAGAAGCTACTGAATTTAAAGTCTAGGAGAACGTCCTGGGCAAGCAAACCCATAGTATGTTCCTGTGTGTTCCCCACCCAGAGACCTGGGTTATGAAGTGTTTGGTGTGCTTCTTCCGGCCCCACTGTTCTTTCTGAAGTGTTTTATTTTACATAGGCTGTCCCGGCTTCAGGGCTGTGACCTTTGCCTTTGTGCCCCTTAGTTCCTTTGTCCTTTACCTACTGCAGTGCAGCTGCCTGTCCTTGGGTAGACTACAAAGAAGTCACTTTTGAACAACTTAGAAATTGTGCCTTGTGGGGGAAGGCAGGGCAGAGCCTTGGGGCTGAGATGGAGGAGGAGCCAGCTCTGCCCTGGGAGGGATACGAAGCGCCCTCTCTGCGTGAGGCAGGGGACGGGTGGAGTTGCTTCACCTCTTTGGCCCCAGCTTCAAAACCAGCCAGTCCTCCCTGGCTTTGGCTTTAATTCAAATTTGGACAAACTCGAAAACCAGTTAATCCCATTAGCTCAGCTTCTAAAGCCGAAAATCATGCCCTGAAATGGGTCATCTGTTTTCATCAATAGCTTTATTAGCTATGGAATAATATAGTTTTGTTCTCTAACTGTAGGATCCTTCTTTTGCTCTTAAAATAGCTCAGTAAGTTGGGTCTCATAAATACATACAGCAAGCATATACCAGATAACTAAAATATGAAAACCTTGCTGATCTTGCTTTTTAGTACTAAAAGCAGAAAATCGGGAATTTACTAAATGGAGAAGTCAGTCATTACCTTTTGATGGGTTTGGACTCTTGTAAGGTAGTGATTGTAAACAAGAGTGATATACTCTTTTAATTTTTGGTAAAGCACACTAGGAAATAATGCTTCAGAATTCTGTTTTCTAGTAGTTTCCTGATTAAAATGAAAATTCACTAAAAAAAAAAAAAAAAAAAACTCTGCTGTCACCATTTCCTTTTTTCTTAAGATAACCAGGAAATGAATCATTCAGGGTTTGCTCCATGGTGATGGGTCAGGAAGCTGCCCCTGCTCCGTGTGGGGCAGGAGCCTTGCTAATGTCCCAGGATTTCACTTCGCGGAGACAAGCATCAGAGGCTTGCTTCATTTATAGATCCTACTTCTTTTCTACACCACAGCCAACTCAAAATGGTGACAAAATCTAAGACGAGGCTAGAAGTCACCACAGAGCAGTTGGAAGGTCTGGCCCCGGTTCTGGGGGCAGTGTTCCTGGAGTTGTGTCCTTCGGCCCCACCTCAGTTTGTCGGTTCAGCTCCTCAGCTGAGAATGAGATTTGTATCATAAAGGAGTTTCCTGGGCCACTCACAGCTCCCAGCTGGAGAGTGCCAGCCTAATGTGTCAGGAGTAGGGGGCGAGGCCAGAGGGCTATGTGCCAGCTCCTTCTCTAGGAAGCCTCCTGGGAAAGCCCTCCCAGGCACTTCCCAGGTCTCACTGGCCGCCTGAGGCTGCAGGGGAGGGTGCGCAGGCCACTTCTCGGCTGGCACTGCTTCCAGCTGATGTGCCGCCAGCCTTTCTCATGGGGAGGGGGATGATGGCATGCCGGCGGGGGCAGCAGGGCCTTGGGGCTGCCTCGGGCTGTCACTGTGTCCTACTGGTTCTGAGATGCCACCTCTGTGATCCACTGCAGAGGGATATATTCTATTATGGTCGATGCATAGCAATTTCTTCGATTTAGAGACTGAACACTAGTGAGCAGAACTGAAATTGAGCTCTTAAAAGATTTTGATGACTGGTCTGTGGATTGCAGACTTTAGTGTGGTTTTTATGCGGACGTCCTGCCGGTTGTAAATTCCCTGGAGGTTTGGTATGTGAGAACATAAGACTAAACTTATTTCTATTTTGTTGAGAAAAAATGATTAAAACTTTTCATTGATGTACTTCTGTAACAGACTTTTGGAGAATTGAAGCAGTGGGTATATTCAGTATTTGAAGTCATAGATGAGTAAAGGAGGTATGTCGTAGTTGGCACTGGTGGCATGGCCTGTGGTCAGCAAGGCTTTTCTGTGGAGGTATGTGCACAGCTTTCTAAGGCAGTACAAAGTCCTGGCAATGTTAATATTGAATGAGAGAATCCAAAACGCTTAGTGACTGTTTACATTTTTAAAGGGCTAGTTGGCCATTTAAATGGTTTCTGCTAACAGATCAAATTATTCAGTGCAGAGGTAAAATATTTTCAGAATGTTAATTTTAGATGTCATTTTATAGAGAATGTATATGAGCAACGACAAGGTCAGCAAAATATCTTAGCAGCACTTGATTGATTCATTCCATGCACAGGCAAGCGCTGTTCTGGGCACTGGAGATGGAGCAATGAGCCATTGCGTCCATCCACAGATGGCCTCCAGGATCGTGCGCTTGCAGGGAGGCCACTGGGTGGGCACGGCTGGGCAGTGCCCTCATGTGGGTTTTGTTGGGCTGCTCCTACTGCGCACTTTTTCTCAGTCTGGTCAGTGTTCCACCTCGCTGCCTGGCCCCCACCCCTCGCCCTCTGAGGGCCTCACAGAGAGCCAAGCGGAAGGCAGGCTGGGCACTTTCCAGGTCAGCCCAGAGGTCTTTATGATGATGGTTGGTACTGTCCGGTGGCCACCATCAGTCTCACACTCTGCCTCGTGGGCAGTCCTGGCGTCGTGCGGCACCTTGCTGGTGCCCGCTCTCGAAGAAGGGCCAGTGGGGCGCTTCGCCAGAGCCTTCTTGTCTGACGCCCTTATCCAAGAAGCATGGATGGCCAGGCCCCCGGCTGTGTCCTTTCTGTTCTGAAAAGGCAAAACAAAATTGTTCTTGGCTCTTATTATCTAATATTTGTTACAACAGTTGCTCACTTTTAGGTCCATTTTATTACAGATTTCAGACAGGTGTGGTTATTAGTGCCCCTTATTGTTTGGACACAATGCCAAGGTCAGGAGGCCCCGTGTTCCACTGAGCCCCCCTTCTGCTAGGAGCACAGGCAGGCCACGCCTCGCCATTAATCTCTCCTGTTTTAGGGGAGGAATACCAGGCCACCCCCTCTTCTCTCTGTGCAAGGGAACAGACATTTGACAAAAACGGATGCCGTGTTATGCTGATTTGGTGTGTCTGAGGCAGATTGCAGCACGTGTTACCTCCGTGCTCTTCCTTTCCTGGAGTGTTGAGCGTGTCCTGATCGTAGGGGATGCCCCTGAGGGTGGTGAATGTGGCTGCACAGGTCCTGAAAGCTATTTGATGTTGCCGTTACTTCAAGTTGACAGTACATTCTACTCTGCAGGCAGAAACCTGGAGTGGCATTTGGACAAACTGGAATGCCCTATTTACAGTGTGCTTTAATGAGTTAAATCTGGGGGATGTGGATAGCATTTTAGCAGCCTAGCTTTGGCATTCTTCCATGACTTTGGGCCAATTATTTAATAATTCCAAGCCTGCATCTTTGTTAGAATCTCTCTAAATTTCTCCTGCTGTTGTCCTCGGAACGGGACTGTGAGGTACAGGAGGCCACGTGGTGTAGTGGTTTAGGTGGACAGACTTCCCCGTGCTGTTCTCATGGATAGCCCAGGACTGTGCCTAGCTCTCTGCAGTGACAGTGATAGGGACTGGTGAAGGTGCAGGGATCCACCCAGACGCTCTTGCTGATGGAGAGAGGCTGGCCTGTGGCTCTTCCCTGGGGTGGATATTAACCTGCTAATGTGCCATATCTAGTCCTGCTTACATTACTAAGTGGTAGGAAATTTTAGGTAACACTTCAGACTTTAAAGTGGCCTACTGAGCTGGTAGAAAAGATAGTTAAATGCCTAGTGTGTAGTTGGTGCTCAGTAATTGTTGAAAAGATAGAAGCTTTACTTCAAAGCTCTTGTAGTTTGTTCAGTTTGGAAAAAATATTTTAATGTTGGGATCTATTAACAGCTGGACTGGTGGCTGTCTGAATTGGGACCATGGTTAGGGTGACGTGTTTTCTTACTTTTTTTTTTGTTTTTTTGGGTGAGACAGTCTTGCTCTGTTGCTCAGGCTGGAGTGCAGTGGCGGAATCTCGGCCCACTGCAGCCTCTGCCTCCCGGGTTCAAGTGATTCTCCTGCCTCAGTCTCCCGGGTAGCTGGGACTACAAGCTCGTGCCACCATGCCCAGCTAAGTTTTTTTCTATTTTTAGTAGAGACGGGGTTTCACCATTTTAGCCAGGATGGTCTCAATTTCCTGAACTCGTGATCCACCCACCTCAGCCACCCAAAGTGCTGGGATTACAGGCGTGAGCCACCGCATCCAGACACATGTTTTTTTAAATTAAATGTGATAGATAAAATTAGGCTGCAGGGATGGCCTGATTTGCAGGTGCTTCATGAGCAAGGGTGCCCAGCATTTATTTGCTGCTACTGGAGTCTCGTGTGTGCTTGCAGCCTAGCCTTAAACCCTCTGTGGGTGGCTTGGAATGCTTACTCCAAATGACTTTTTTGGCAGGGTGGAAAGTGGCGATACTTCAGGTGAGAGACAGTTGAAATTAACTTTACACAAGAAGCAAACTGTAGGCTGACGCGGGGCTACTCACCTTTGGACTCACCCCTGGCGGGTCCTGTAAGAGGTGCTACGTGCTTCCACTTTGCCAGCTGTTCATTGGCCCTGTTTTGTCTTCTGCTGTTTGCCTGATTAGTGAAACTTAGAATGGAAACAGGCGAGTTTGATTTGTTATAATTCCTAGGAGTCCTAGAATGGAAGCAGGTGAGTTTGATTTATTATAATTCCTGGGATTGGATAATTTGCTTTCCCCTCTCTCCATCTTTAATTAATCTCTTAAAGGAAAAGAGGACGACAGCACTTTTCCTGCAGTCATCGGTGTAGGCTTCAGCCTTAACTCATGACATAGGCTGGTGCCACTGACCACAGGGCTGACCTTAGCTCCTGGAGCCCATGGGGTGACAGGACATCAGCACCTTTGAGGTGGCGGCATGAGGCGTCTTCCAGGCCTTGCTCCTAGTGCTTGAAAACACTGCTTTAGTTTTTTGTTAAGAGAGACAGAGGCCCTACTTACTCCTATCCCACACGCATCTGGCTGTTGACCTCCTTGTTGGCCTCTTAAGGAGAGAATACTTGAGTATTGAATTAGATCAGCTTTTCTGCCTCCAGGGACCCTGTTTCTCTGTGCTGAGACTGGCAGATGGAACCTGGATTTAGTGGATGGTCACCAGGTAGCTTGGGCAGACCTGGGCTGCCGGGCCCCTGAGGACTCTCATACCTTTTCTCCTGTTCACGTGTTCCTTCCCCACACCTTGGCCCATTCTCAGTCCCTCCTATCCTCCTTAGCTGAAGCCCTCAGGGAGGTGCTGATGGGGCCTTGGGACATGCACTGGAGCTGGGTCCCACCCTCAGGCCTGTGCCTGACTGTGCCACGTTCGTTGGAAAGCTGCTTTCACACTTTCTGGATGGAATTCTCTCATTTTTTTCAGTGCAGAGTCACTGAGATGATTTCTTTTTGGATAAGTGTTTAAAGGCCAGTTGTAAATTTATTGATACTTGGAATTGACAAAATGTACTCGTTTAGTGTTGCTAAGTAATACTGTGTAAGTTTGTTGAACACAGAGTTTTCATTTTATACTTTCAGAGGAGAAATGAAACTGAATTTTGTGGCCAGAAATATGTTTGTGTGTCATCCTGATGTAAGAACAGAACAGAAAGCGTGGTGACGTTTCATTGTAACTCTAGTATGTTTTCTCTTTTGTCCATTAGACTACATGAGGAAATAATTGACTTTTATAACTTCATGTCCCCTTGTCCTGAAGAAGCAGCTATGAGAAGAGAGGTGGTGAAACGGATCGAAACTGTTGTTAAAGACCTTTGGCCGACGGCTGATGTGAGTATGTTCTTTGGGGTTCTGTGCTGCAAGTCATGTGCGAGTGAATTTAAACGCCCTGTGGTGATGGGTCGGCTGGATCCACACAGACCTTTTCCCGTTGGCCCGAGGCAGCCGTTCTCCACGTGTGCTTTGAGAAGGCCAGGTCGCCTGGAATGCTAGGAATGCATGGCCCCCGGCCCACCTGCACCTGCTGCCGTGGACACCTGCGGTGGCCGCAGGTCTGTGGGACGCTGGCGCACACTCAAGTGCGAGGACCATCGGCTGAGGGATTTTTTTTTTTTTTTTTTTTTTTTGGAGCGGGGAGAGTGGTGTGATTGTTTCTCTTAAGTTCACCTTAAATTTAGAAATTTCACCCTGTCACCCACCCCTGCTTCCCCACCACCACACATGGTAGCATATAATGTGTTCATTTTTGTAAAACTTGGAAGTGTTCCCTCATCACACACCACTCTTGCGGTGAAGGAACAAGTGTTTTTTGACATGTGGAGAGGGGCCTTCTGGAATGCTTGGTGCAGGCGGTGTGAAGCCTGCCCCTGGCTGGCTCTGCTCAGCAGCCTTCCCTGCTGCTGGCTGGGCTCAGTGGACCAGCAGGGCCAGCCGTGCTCTAGCTGTGAGGGGCATGTGTGCTCTTGGTGGGCGGTGGGCAAGGACGACCCAGTTTTCTGCTCCTCTTTAAAAATGATACATATTTTTGGCTTTAAACTTCAGAGCCCTAGGACAAAGCCCTGCCCCAGTGCCTTAGCTGTGGGTTTAAGAAGAGGTTGAAGGGTTCAAAGCTAGCTCTGGAAAGTCCTCAGCTTTGAAGGGTTGTAGGGTGAAGACAAAACTTGTTTCACCTCTTAACTTAATTTTGAGTTTTTAAACATTCCTTTTTGGGGCACGTCTTTAACTTAAAGGGAATTTTCTGGTTAATTGTTACACAGTCCCCTCCGTCAGTTTCCCAGGTAGTTTTATTTTTTACCCAAGGGTATAGTGAGGGCTTTCTTGTAGGAAGAAGTAATGGTAGTGTGACTGCTTGGTTTGTGGTATACATTTTAAGGCAACCACTCTTTCTTTCAGGTACAGATATTTGGCAGCTTTAGTACAGGTCTCTATCTTCCAACTAGGTGAGTACCAGACTGCATGGCATGGGCTAGTGTCTGTGCTTATTTAGGGGCTGGGATGGTGTCTGGGCAATATTAAGGACTACAAATAGATTCTTTGTAATTGAGTCTAAGGCGAAAAAGGCCAGCTGAAGGAAAAGACTGTGGTTACAGAAGGAAATTGGCAGAAAGATTTAATTTAGTGTTATGATGAATTCATTGCTTTGCATTTTGCCTCACACTTAATTTGTTGGGGTGCAAAAATGCTGGATGCTGGAAACGTGAAGAAGACAGGTGGGAGGACTGTGGGAAGTAAACGCAGTAGAAAACATTCTGCTGATACTTTAGGACATGTGTTTGAAAAATTGATCTTATGTTTCAATGAAGATTCAAGCAAAATTCTCTTTAAATAGTATTTTCTAAGGATTTTTACCTGATAGGAAAATGTCAAACAAGTTTGCATTCTAAAATGTAAACTAGTATTTTCTCATTGAGGATTCTTGATATCCAGATAAATTTCCCATGCACTGTCTTATTAAAAGTTTACCTTCTATTAACCCACTGCTAGTTAGCCTTTGGAGGCTGAAGAGGCTATAATCTCGGGATTTGGGGGTTGATGTTAGCAGGGCCAATGGGTAATTGAACAGGTTCGGGTATCCAGGAATCCGTGAGTCCGCAGGAGTGATCCAGTGTAGGTAGTGCCGGAGTAGGTGCTGGGAGAGCGGGGCCTCAACCTGGTTTGGGGGCAGGCGTTTTCATCTGAATCCCCTCACATACCTCTTGGGAGAATCATTTAACCTTCTTGCTTTCCGTCTTATGGAAGTCTTCCCTTCAGTTCAGCGAGGACTTGCTGTAGTTTATGAACTGCATTTCACTTCCTTAGGGGCCATAGCCTAGTGGGATTGTGTCTTGGCCTTTGGGGGAGACGCAGGCACATGTGCGGTGGTGCTTATCCTCCCCACACGAGTGTGTAGGCTGTGGTAAGGGGAGCAGTGGCTGACGTGCGTTTTCTTCTGTCAGCGACATAGACCTGGTGGTCTTCGGGAAATGGGAGCGTCCTCCTTTACAGCTGCTGGAGCAAGCCCTGCGGAAGCACAATGTGGCTGAGCCGTGTTCCATCAAAGTCCTTGACAAGGCTACGGTGAGTGCCTGGCTTTGGCCCCTCTGACTGGGCAGGAGCCTCAGGTGTATCCCCAGGTGGTTACAGGATACGCCTGTGTCACGAGCTTGTGGTATTTTACACAGTTATTGGCTATGGTTTCGAAGATTAATCTGCTTCTGGTATAGACAAGTGTTTTATGTTTCTGTTTTATAGTCGTGATCACCAACTGAGAACATGTTCAGTGAGTGAACTTTTGGGATTTGTGAGCCCATTAAACTGTTCTTGGAATGAAAATACATGATTGTGTCTACTCGTGTTAGGATGAATAGGAAAGGAGAGTCATATCTGAAAGTGGACCCTGACATTCAAGTGCTGCCCATTTTGGAGTGTTTGGCTCAATGATTAAACCATGGTTTTTATGATTTACGTTTGCTACGTTAAATTCAAGAGGAACAACTTAGCTTTTCCTTTCGTTGTTCCAAAATATATACATATATGAAAAGCCTCTTTGGGGGAAGTGTGCAGATGAGACTGTTTCTGGTGTATACTTGTTAAAGTTTATGTCAGTTCAAGATTCTAAGCCCCCAGTGACTGTGAGGTACTTGCCTGTCGTATGACAGTTCTTAGCTCACCTGTGCGACTGGCTAGCATTTCATTTTTAAATTTGTGTGTCAATGTATGTGGTGTGTGATTCATATCCTCCTAGTGTTTAGCAGAGTGTCAGTTAAGGCGGGAGCTTCCTCCTGCCTGTGCGGTGGTAGGGGAGAGGGCATTCGCATGTTTCTCAGGTGATTCATTGTCAGGTGCTTTTGATTGGGGCTGGGGGCAAGTTTTAAAACGTGATAATATGCACTGAAAAGTGCACATGTACCAGGTGCACCTCTTGGTGAAAGTTACCGAAGTACACGTGCTCACGTCATTGTCACGTGGACCAGAGAGAGCAGGCAGCACCAGAGGCTCCCTCCAGGCCCAGGTTCCAAAAGGGGCTGTTGGCTCTTCTCATGAGCACGAGACAAGCCCTGGCTGGCCACTTTCTCAAATGCTTACGGGCCTTATTGCACTTAGCTCTCCCAGCCACTCCCATCAGCAGACGCTGTTGCTCTTCTCATTTTACAGGTGAGGAAACAGGTGCAGAGAGGTGCGGTAGTTAGCCCAAGGTGGGTTGGCGGCGGCGCGAGGCAGCACCTGCCTTTAGCCCAGGCCGCTGTTGTCTGCTGCTCCTCTGTGTGTGCCAAGGGGCAGCGGGGAGGTGGATGGGAATCCTGACCAGGCGACCACCTTTGGAGTGGAGAACTAAGGTGCAGTTGTCCTGAGGACGCACAGTAGGTTGAGCAGTTGTTGCAGTAACTGCTTAGTCCCAGTGACCTCATTACTGTCGCATATTGGCTACTAAGTACCTCTTCCTCTGTTGCCTGAAGGCCAGTGTAGACTGTAGGGAGAGCCTGGAGCCTGCCACTGCTCCTTTCCAGGGAAAGTCCTCACCGTGCAGCCGGTCTGTCATGGGCACGAGAGCCCCGGGGCGAGGGCTGAGTTTAAGGTGAAAGCTTGTCTGTTTGGAAGGACAACCCAGAACTGAATGTTCCAGTGTTACTCCTCACCTCCGGATTTGGGGTTCCTGCGGTGAGTGAGTGTGTGCAAGAGTAGGGCAGGAGAGTGCCAGGAGGGATTGTGGGGAGGAGTCCATGAGATGGAAAGGAAGCTGCTTCCTGAACTCTGGGTGTCGGGGAACGCATAGCCATCGAGTGTTGACTTCTTCCAAAGCAGTTTCTGATGAGTTCTTTGGGAAAGTATTTTGTTTCTCTGCCTTCTCAGAATGTACTGGCCCCCAGAGCTTACCCTGTCTGGTGGTTGCAGTGGCATCCAGGCGACTCTGGACCCACTGGCCTGTCCTCACACACTGAATCCTTGGTGGTTTGCCCTCAAGTGTAGACATTAAAGCCCAGAATAGGTGTGTACTGAATGCCCTGTCCCTGTGTTGCCTTTCACTGGTGTTTAAACCTTCCATCAGACCCTGATGGTTTTGGTTAAAGGAACTCCGTTTTTAATGCTTCAAGGCTGAAGGAAACCAAACATTGCCTTTTTTTTTTTTGGAAGAACACAGTTTCACTGGTGGGGTGGGCGGTAGGGCGTGAGTATGGCCTGGACAGTTGCTCAGGCAGCTTTTGAGTGCCATTTGGTGACAGTTCTTGTTGGGGAGAGTATTTCTAGAATAGCCCTTTATTTGCTGAATCATTTAGGCAAAAGTGTTTTTTTGGTAAAGTTATCTTAAAGAATGAAAACCCAAAGTAGATAAACAATATGAGTATTGTTTGGAGAAACAATATCAGTATAACGTACAATTTAAAAAATGGCTTTGAAGTTACATTAAATTATTTCAAAAACTCGACCAAATAGAAGTCGGGGGCCAAGCACCTCTCCCCATCCCAGCATATAGGGTGGGCGTGGCAGAGACTAACTCTCCCTCCCCTCACTTCTCTTTGATGCTTGGTCACCTCCGGTGCTGATCCGGGGCTGCAGGGGCTGGACAGAACGTGGGCCTTGCTGTGAGGGGCTGGGGCCTGGGAGTTGTCCTGGATCCAGGGACTACTGATGCTGACAATGTTCTCTGACCCCCTTTCATTACGAAGAAAAAACACCAAACCTCTGTACAGCTTTGGCAGCATTTTGATACCTGGCTGTGGAGAGTCCTGCATATTAAAGCAGTTTTTAAAATGAAATCTTTACAGGTACCAATAATAAAGCTCACAGATCAGGAGACTGAAGTGAAAGTTGACATCAGCTTTAACATGGAGACGGGTGTCCGGGCAGCAGAGTTCATCAAGAATTACATGAAGGTACTGTGCTTGGTGACCTAGCGCGGCGAAAGTGCGGGACTGGAGTGCTTATGCTCGGCGGCATTTCCCCTACAGATGTTGACAGCTGTCAGCTGCACACAGGAGTCTTTCGTAATACAGACTACGCTTTCATTATTTCTCCTACAATATTATTTCTAGAGATACTTTGAAATTACATAGCCGTTTTTAAAATTTGCTTTTCTTGAGTAACCATTTTATAAAGTTGACGATTATTTTAGAGGGCTTTGTTAAAATGTTCTTTCTAGTTATTACAAAGAGACTCTTCTAGCTCAGCGTGCCTCATTCGCAGGTTTTGTCCAGGGGTCCAGTGGAAGCTGATACATCATGAGGTGTCTTAGATATACTCACTTTGGGTGGTCTCAGTGCCTGAGGATGGGCAGAGAGACTTGGTTGAGCTGACATATTTGGGACTCTGACCATGTTCATGGTCTTAAACAGGTGGTCGTGACCTTCTGTTACAGTAGAGGACGTGCAGTCCTTAGCAGGGGCAGACCCACCCCTGGGTGGTCGTGACTTCTTTCCTGTTACTGTAGAGACTGTGCAGTCCTTAGCAGGGGCAAATCCTGTTACAGTAAAGGCTATTGCAGTTCTTAGCAGGGGCAAATCCACCCCTGCAATCTGGTCCCATCTTGTTCCATTTTCAAGGGCCTTGCCCTTCAGGTTCCCTCTTCCCCCTTGTCATCTGGTCTGAAGGAGCATGTCTGCCCCCAGCACAACACAGCAGCAGCCAGGCTTTCCCTCCCTCCTGTCATCTCCTGCCGCTCTGCCTTCCTTGCCACCCTCACTCTGCTCTCCTGCTCCGGAGACCCCCACTGTCCTCACGGCCTGCGTAGCAAGCACATAAATACTCCAGCGAATGCGCTGGTCTCTCCTTGAGCTCCTTTGCGCCTGTGGACTCTTCATGGTGGGGGTGCACCCCTGCTGAGTCATAACCGAGGGAGAGCTCCACAGTCTCGATTTTCACAAGCCCCTCAGGAAATTAATTCTTAGTGTCTCCCAACCAAAGTTTGAGACTTACTGAGAGTCTTCAGATGGGCAGGAGGATGGAGGAAACTCTCCTTTCTGTCTTGTGTAATTTGCTATGTGAAATCTCTTTGAAAGTATGGTAATTACTCAGTAAATCTTTTTCTTTTGGAATTTACAGAAATATTCGTTGCTGCCTTACTTGATTTTAGTATTGAAACAGTTCCTTCTGCAGAGGGACCTGAATGAAGTTTTTACAGGTGGAATTAGCTCATACAGCCTAATTTTAATGGCCATTAGCTTTCTACAGGTACGTATGCTTTCTTGAGACCGTTTCTGTTGAGACATGTGTAAGAGTAGACTCTTCCAACCAGTTGTCTTGTGGGTTCCCGCAGCCTTTGCTCTCCTTTTACTATATTGTTTCATTCTGTTAGAGGCTGATTTCTGATTCTTATATTAAAACCCTCTTGATCAATGCACCTTTCTGGAGGCTCCCTTGTAGCTCATTTTATACTGGGTATAACTGTTAGTGCGGGGGTGCCCATCTGGTTCTGTGAGTCCAGTGCACATCAGGGTAAGCTCAAGGAGTTCTCTGTATTCAGAAATGTCCATTTCATGGTAAACAATAAACATTTCTTGATGCTTGCCTGTGATTTATATTAAAAAAAAATGGTCTCAGAATAAAGTTTGGTACCATATATGAGAAAAGGATTTACAAGAGAGCTTTCTCAATTGATGAAACCTCATTATTTTGTCTGAAATTATATGTGGTCCTTATTTTGTTGAGTAACATGGAAAATCTATCAATAGAAAACAGATGTGTTTTAAAAAGTATCGCTAAATGCTGTGATGTATTGATAAACTGTACTTACACTTTTTAAACATTTAAAATCATCTCTAATTGAAACAGTATTCTGTTTGTATTTTCTTGAGTGAAGAATTCTGTTGTTTACAAAATCTTACCTATATAATTTAGCTGCACAACTGTATTTGTCCATGTTTACCATTAATGTATTTGTGATTGTGCTGAGGGAGCCGTTTCTGTTCGTGATTTGGTAATGTTCTCACTGTCATGAATGCTATGATAGTAGAACCACTGGGTAACCACCTGTGATGATCGCAGCTTCCTTGGTCTCTCTCTGCAGAGATGCTTTAAGAGTAGTGAAAATGGAATTCCATGTCTGTTTTCTTACAGTTCAAGTCACACTGTCCTGTTTTCACCTTCCCCTCTGAGATGTGGCCCTTAGTGTATAGCCTTTCTTCCATAGTTTTTGGACATTATTTTGAACTAAACATGGGCCTGTGTTCTTTACTAATATACTCCTGACTTGCACTATTTTCATGGCCTTGTAGTAACAACAGCTACTTAATACTTTGATCATGCATGTGCCATGTGTGCCTGGGCCCAGGGCCTCCTGCCACCCCCTCAAGGGGTCCTTTCAGTGATCCTGTGACCCCACAGGAGGCCACCATAGCATGAGTGGGATTCCTGTGTTCACTGTCACATCCCTGTGCCTTGTCCAGTGCCCAGAGCTTGTCCTGCCTCAGCGGTGTGACTGTGGCAACATCTGAGTTTCTTGACTGAGTGAGGGGAGGAGGCCCACCCTGCCACTGGCCAGGCTCTTGGATATGTGATTTTGGCTAAAAGACAAGGCATAAGGAAGGGAATAAAGGTGAGGCCAGAATTGGAATCCTCCACTTGTGTGGTAGAAATATGCAGAGAACTCCGGGATTCTTCTGAACCTTAAAGACATTTGTATGCTTTCGAGCTGCAGCTCCTCCTGGCACTCTGTGTTATAAATAGTTTCAAGCACCGTGCTTCTCTGAGGGATTTCTCTCGTGTGCCCTTGTCCATCCCTTTCTAGTTGGCACTGTCCGATAGAATTCTCTGTGATGGTGACGGCCACTTCTGCATGGTCCGGCAAGGGGCTTGGTGCCACATGTGGCTACTGAGTATTGCAGTGTGGCCTGTGAGAGCAACAAGCTGGATTTTTAATTAATTTGTTTTAGTTCATTTAAATAGACATGTGGGCACTGCAGGTCTGGACAGCTGAGAATTATGACCCTCAGGAGGTGTGGTGGATAGTGGTTTAGTTCAGAGCAAGCCCAGTGCCTGCTTTTGAAGACGATATGGCACTGAACTGAGAGTGGTGCTCATCTGTGTGCAAGCAGGATGGAAGCTTGCTATAAATACTATGATGTAATACTGATGACCTATACTCAGCTGAAATCAGTCATTTCACTTTCTGGTTTTATGTGATACCGCCATACTGTTCAGTCTAACACTGACCCCTGTTGGTTGTACTTCAGCATAACGAAATTAGGACGATGAGAATCTGAAATTACATCTACCATCCAGGGAACTAAGTTATGCAGAATATAGTCAACTTATTTGCCAATATTTGGTTAATCACGTATCTGTGTTTGCAGGAAGTTTGCTGTATGGATTAACAATTCCAAAAATTAAACGACAATAAAATTCAGATTAGTACATTGTATTCCTTTTGAACACTCCTCATTGAAGAGGCTGCTGTTCAGGCTTCCTTGTGGTGCTGGTGAGTGAGCAAGTGCCTCTCACTGGTATTGCCTTGAAGAGGCTGCTAGATGGCAGACTTCGTTGCATCCTGTTTACTTTAGAACATGCCCTGAATCCATACAAATTGTGGGTGCATTGCTTTTACAGTTGCATCCAAGAATTGATGCCCGGAGAGCTGATGAAAACCTTGGAATGCTTCTTGTAGAATTTTTTGAACTCTATGGGAGAAATTTTAATTACTTGAAAACCGGTATTAGAATCAAAGAAGGAGGTGCCTATATCGCCAAAGAGGAGATCATGAAAGCCATGACCAGCGGGTACAGACCGTCGATGCTGTGCATTGAGGACCCCCTGCTGCCAGGTAAGGGCTCCCCGACCTCCACTGCTGGGAGCTAGGCCAGCCTCGGGGGTTAGGGGGGAGGTGCGGGGACTATGTTGGGGCTCTGAGAGCCTCGGGCAATTCATTTGCTCTTGATACAGGTTTCTCTCTCTCTTTTTTTTGAGATAGAGTCTCATTCTGTCACCCAGGTTGGAGTGCAGTGGCGTGATCTTGGCTCACTGCAAGCTCCACCGCCCGGGTTCACGCCATTCTCCTGCCTCAGCCTCCTCAGTAGCTGGGACTACAGGCGCCCGCCACCACGCCCGGCTAATTTTTTGTATTTTGAGTAGAGGTGGGGTTTCACAGTGTTAGCCAGGATGGTCTCGATCTCCTGACCTTGTGATCCACCTGCCTCGGCCTCCCAGAGTGCTGGGATTACAGGCGTGAGCCACCATGCCCGGCCGCAGGTTTGTCTTATACTAACCAGTTAATAATGACACTTTGAGAAATCCTTATTTAATGCTTCTAATTAACTTTTGTCTTTCCAACTGTTTACATTCTATAATAAAGCAGAATTAAGGAAATTTTTTTTTTCTGATTACAGAAGTATTACATATTCACCCTAAATCATTTGTTTTCCAGAAGTATGTAATATAGAAAAACAATAGATGCCATAATCCCCTTTTATTTGGACATGTATTTCTCCACTTTTTTTCCTATATGGATATTAATGTTTATTATTGTTATCTTGTTGAACACATCTCAACAACGCAAACCTGTTAGTCACTTGGCTTTTGACTTTATTTCCTAAAGATCATCTCAGAGAAAACACATTGGCTGATGTGTTTTGTTGTTGCTTGTAGATGGCGTGATTTATGCAGGCTCTTGAGTGGTTTTTTTGGTAGCACGATGTGGCAGTGTATCATCCATCTTTTTGTCTGTTGGATCAGTCACATTGGAGACATTGCCATTGTCTTCAAGTGTCTACTGAAATGTACTCAAAAAAACAAAGACCCACATAATCATTGAGATGTAATAAAACCTAGAAAAGATAAAATTCCAGTACTTAGAATATATGCCCTTTAAAAAAAATCTACACTTAACCTGATTGTGAAGAGTGAGTTGTATGTAGATTAAAATTCGAAACAGTGCTTTTCTGATGAAAAGTAAGCTCCTCTTGACTGACTTCCTTGGTGACTTCTGTGACAGATTCCTTTGATTTGCTGTCCCAGTTTTCCACACATGAGAATTCACATTCCATTCTAAAGGATTCACTTCCTGCAGGTTCCGTTAGTGTTGACTGAGTTGGGGTGCGCTTGGGGCTAGCTGCCCTTCTGCCTGCCCTGTGAGGCCTCCTGATTGTCAGATCGGCGATCACACTGGGTCAGTGCTGCTGGTCTGCACAATGGTAGCCTTTGGCTTCCTTGTGTGTCTGCCACCTGGAGAGTGGGCTTTTTGTGAGCTGTTGCTCCGTCTGTGAATGGCAGCTGCCTTCATGAGGTGGGCCGTGAGCACGTGGGCACTGATGATGCAGACCAGGCCCCTCGGCACTCACAGACCGTGCCCTGTGCATGGTGATTGACAGGGCCTTTGCTAGTGCCGACTGCCACGCGTGCCCATTGTGTTCGCCTGTCTGGGCTTTGCTGGTGAGGGCCTGCTTCAGAGTCACTCATATGACAAGATCTGAAATGTGGACGATGGTGTGCGTGTGGGGAGAGTCTGACATAGCCTTTTTGCTGCAGGGAATGATGTTGGCCGGAGCTCCTATGGCGCCATGCAGGTGAAGCAGGTCTTCGACTATGCCTACATAGTGCTCAGCCATGCCGTGTCGCCGCTGGCCAGGTCCTATCCAAACAGAGACGCCGAAAGGTAATGGGTTGCATGTCTGTGACTGGGCTCAGCATGCCTGTGGGATGGTAGTTACCCCTTTCCTGTGTCATTTACCTCCATGACATTTATGAAGGGCTGTTCTGTCGTATTTCGGTAGAATTTGGATATGTTGGTGAAGGAAGGCCTTCTAGGAATGTGGGACGGCTGTGTGGGATTCATCCATGGTTGAGAGTTGAAAATATCTTTCTTGGAGATTTGACATTTTCTTCAGGGTCTTTTGTTTTGGGGAGGTGATTTCTAGCTTTCAAAACTTTGGAACATGATGCTTTTTCTCCAGCCTTGAAAGCATAAACATTCACTTTCTAAGTGAGTGTATCTGATCACCCAGTCCCTACCATCTTCTCTTATGTACACTCGTCCCTTGTTCTACATTTTGGGCCATTTTTACAGTCCCAAAATGTAGTCAGAGGTATTTACTTCTGACCCAGATGATGCTGTGGTGGTGGTAGTGGTGGGATTGGAGGGGGTGGGAGATGAGATAGGAATGGGAAGGAAGAGTAACGTGGTCATCAAGAGTGGAATTTGAAACAGTTTGATAGATCTGTTCCATGGTGGATGATGGAATAAACAGGTTTCGAGGCCTGGCTCAGTAGCTGCTGCAGGCGCTGGTGGTGCTGGAGCTCTGTGTGTTCCTGAGCCACTGTCTGCTTGGTGTTTTCAGGCGGAGCTCTAGGCCACGTGTAGGGCACTCATCTCGGTACCATCTCCATTCTCGCCTGTGCAGTGGGAAGTGAAATGTCAGCACTGTATGACCATTGAGGGTGGGAAGGCCACGCTCCCCACTTGGAGCTGCATTTCACAGTGGTCTTCTGTAGGTAGATATACTGCGGTCCAGGGTAAGCTGGAGCTGAATCATTAGAAGTCATATATAATTGTAAATGTATTTTAGCTCCCTTCCTACTGTCCTTCACCTAGCGAGATGATCTGTTAGGGGTATAAGGTAGCTGCTCGAGAGGGGTTCTAACTCCCTGATACCTGTTGTACTCTGTTGATCTCCAACAATGTCCCTTTGCAGTACTTTAGGAAGAATCATCAAAGTAACTCAGGAGGTAATTGACTACCGGAGGTGGATCAAAGAGAAGTGGGGCAGCAAAGCCCACCCGTCGCCGGGGATGGGTGAGAGATTAATTCATTTGTGTTCATCCTAACCACTGGCTGGCATGTTCATGCAGAAGTGTCTCTATTCCTTTGTGGTAAATTAGTCAAATTAAGAAAATAGCTAGTTTTTCTGATGAGCATTAATTAAAAACACAATAAGATCTAGAGCAGCACTGTCCAGTAGAAATTATCTAATGCATGCCACACATAGAATTTCAGAGTTTCTAGGGCTGTGTCAAATGTGAAAAGAAACAGGTGAAATAATTTTGGTAGATTTTATTCAACTCAAGTCAAAATATTAACATTTCAACATGTAATCAACATAAAAATGATTGAGATATTTTTTAGCCGTTTTTTGTACTAAGTCTTTGAAATCCAGTGTGTATTTATTTGTACTTACAGTACATCCTTATATGGGTGCCAAATTTTCATAAAAAATACTTGATCTATATTTAGATTTTAGAAAGTTCACATTTGAAGATGATTTGCATACCCAAGTTGTTACAAGCATGTTTAATGTTTTCCAATAACTAATTGACTATAATTTTTAAAATTAAGCAAAACCTAGTGTTGGGTTTGTCAGTCTCATTAGCAGTGTTCCCGGCTCAGCAGAACCCATGACTGATGCTGCCGGGGCGGCTCCATGCCACAGTTCTCAGGAGTTATTAACCAAGGCTTTTTCCCTCCACAGACAACAGGATCAAGATCAAAGAGCGAATAGCCACGTGCAATGGGGAGCAGACGCAGAACCGAGAGCCCGAGTCTCCATACGGCCAGCGCTTGACTTTGTCGCTGTCCAGCCCCCAGCTCCTGTCTTCAGGCTCCTCAGCCTCTTCTGTGTCTTCACTTTCTGGGAGTGACGTTGTGAGTGCCCTCCCCTCCTCCGTGTGTCTGTTGGACAGTTTGTGTCTCTGGTAAATGTCCATAGCTGTGAGCTTAAAATCTCCCCCTTAGTTTTGCTCAGGTTTTGTTTCCTTTTATGTGTGTGGAGTGGGTGGGGGGCAGCCCCGTGATGTCGGCACCCGGCTTCCTTTCCCCCACTGTGAACCTTCTGAACCTGTCTGGCTCATGCAGCTGTTGAGGGCAGTAATCCTCTTCACAGATTAAAAAAAAAAAATCCAAGTGTCTCTTCTGTATCTCCTTTAACATTCTTTTTCAGTTTTGATGAAATTACTTGAAGGAAGCCTGGGTAGATTTGGGCTGCCCGTTCAGAAGTTAGACTTAATTCGAATAACCTTTCATAGCGAGCCTGGAGGCAGGCGTTTCTTTTCATAGCTTTAAGGAAGCAGTAGTGTACCTTTGTGGTACAGCTGTCCTTGTTATTTTTTGTACCGGGTTCAAGGATTCAGACACACCGCCCTGCACAACGCCTAGTGTTTACCAGTTCAGTCTGCAAGCGCCAGCTCCTCTCATGGCCGGCTTACCCACCGCCTTGCCAATGCCCAGTGGCAAACCTCAGCCCACCACTTCCAGAACACTGATCATGACAACCAACAATCAGGTACGTGGCTCTCTGGTGCCCTTCCCGGTGGTGGCCCCTGGGAAGGGCATCCAAGCTGTGATATGCACTAGAGATTCATGGTCCTTTGAATTCGAAGAGTAACTTTTTGAGTCTTTGGCCATTGCTGTCTTGTTCTAGGAAATCCTCTCTTTTTTGTGGTGTTGAGGTCCACCACGTATAGTTTCAGCAGCGAGGAGACTGGTTCTTGAGTGCTGCCGTGGCTTTTCACGGGGGCCAGGTCGACTGCCTTCCTGTAAGTTTCCTCACTGCCCCAGCATGAGACTGCTGTCGAGGGTCATCTTGAGAGAGCGACTCAGTCGCGACCCACTTAGCCGGGCACCAGGCAGCACCAGACACGTGTCCCTGCTTCCTCTCAGAATCTCAGTGTTGAGACTTTAAAAGTTTTAATGTGAACTTATTGGACTTTTTTCATGTTTTACATTAGGCATACTTTCTAAGGCTTTTTCTGTTAGAATATACTGTCTGCTTCTAAAATTTAGATAAAATTAGAAATCTAAAGGAGAATTTTATAAATACTGAATTTTGTATCTACTTCCGATTATACATCACTGGAATATGTGTGGGTATAAAACCCAACATGTTAATTGACTTAAAACCATTTTCTGAAATGTGGCATGTAATTTGAGCATAAAACTATGTAGGTACATGCAAAAGTATTTTGACTTATTTCTTGGAGTTTTGCACTCTGCTGTGGGAAGACATGCTCACAGGATCCACCCTGATTCTGGCAGAGCTTCTGGAATGCTGGCTCTGTAATGACCCACAGAGCTGATGAGCAGAGCCATGGCCCAGCCAGACACCATAACGTGTCTAATTACTGCATAAATGTAAAATTCTGAGGCAATTATTTACACTCTTAAAATGAATTATACCACAGATAAACTTGGTTGCCTTTTTATGGTCATCAGACTGGCCCTGACATCCTGGGCCGTGTGTCACAAAGGTGTTTGTTTTAACCACCCACAAGCCTTGGGGCCCTTGAGAGCCCAGTGCGGCTGCTGAGCTCCAGAGCCACGCTCTGCAGCTGCTTGTGTGGTTCGAGAGTGAAGACTAGGGACGCTGAGGGTTTCTAGGTTCTTATCTAAGAAGACTCTTGGCCACAGTCGATCTCCAGAGGTGGTTGGGGTAAATGCATGGGATGCCAAGATGCAACGAGGTCAGTGTTGCAAGTCTGAGAAAGGGGGTTCTTGTTAGTTTGCTTCTGCTGCTGACAGTAATGGTCGATGCTGACATAGAAGCAGCCCGGGACCTGGACAGCAGGCGAGGATGGAGCTGCCGGCCGTCCCACGGCCCATCAGGCCACCAGTCGGGCCAGGCTCGGTCTGTGACCCCAAGTTCAGTGTGTGAGTTGCAGATTCACCACAGGGTGACAGTTGTTATTCTGATGATGCTAATGTTTGAATCGTTTGATCTTCAATGAGTTTTAAACTTTTTGACTTGGATTACTGGCCATACTTTATATTCCAGTTGCTGTTTCAGAATATGAGGTATTTCTAATTCAAAGCACAATATTGTTAGGTTATAGTAAAACAAACTGCTTTATGGAGCCCACATGCAACTGTGCCATTTATGAGCTGCCCTTTGGCGATGCTGAGCTTTAGAAGCCGGATGGTTTTCCTGTGACTGATTTGGTACCCATGGCTGTCTCTGTCGTTTTCTTCCTAGACCAGGTTTACTATACCTCCACCGACCCTAGGGGTTGCTCCTGTTCCTTGCAGACAAGCTGGTGTAGAAGGAACTGCGTCTTTGAAAGCCGTCCACCACATGTCTTCCCCAGCCATTCCCTCAGCGTCCCCCAACCCGCTCTCGAGCCCTCATCTGTATCATAAGGTATAGCTCTTTCCTGGTGCGTTCACCTGTTCAAGCTGCCGTGTGAGAGGTGGGACTGAATGTTTTCTCCTCCAAAGAGAATTCCAGAGAGATCATTTGAAAACGGAATTTGCTTTCTTGTCATTCAGCCTCATGGTTGCTTGTCTTTCCAAACAAAACTTTAAAGAGTTAAACTATTTTAAGATGTAATATATAGTTTAATTGGTTGCCACAAACATCTCTTAATTCCTCTGTTGAACTGATTAGCATAAAACTAAAAGTTGAAACAAGGCTCAAAATGAAGACTTTTCTTTTCCCATTTATATAATTC
Organism: Piliocolobus tephrosceles; assembly: GCF_002776525.5. Classification (NCBI taxonomy): domain Eukaryota; kingdom Metazoa; phylum Chordata; class Mammalia; order Primates; family Cercopithecidae; genus Piliocolobus; species Piliocolobus tephrosceles. Next base: position 6,210,664 of record NC_045437.1, read on the forward strand.
ATTTGTATGCTACATACCTTGGTTTCCAACAAGCAAATGATAAAACCAAGAGCAGATCTTGCCATGATGTCCCATGTGTGCTGCTATCATTCCCACGTTGCCTGATCCTCACCTGGGGTGGGAGCAAGCGTCAGGGTGGGCAGAGCTGTGTGCTGGGCCTCAGCAGGGCCCTGGCATGCCTGCCCCTGTGGCTCTTCACAAGTCCAGCTGTGTGCACGGAAAAAACAGGTCACGTTAAGTTCCTATATTCTCCAAGTGCCTGAATGATTGGGAGAGCCATGACGAGGATCTTCCAGGTCAGCCTCTATCATGCGTGATGTTCCCTTGGGCTGTGCAGATGCTCGGTGCTTTCATCGGTGTCCACACCTCTTACTCTACTCCACTCCTCCTTTGCTTGTCTAATCCTATTTTGCCAATAAGTTTTATTCTTGAGGCTTGCGTCTTTGGCCCTGTGTTGTATAATGATTGTTTTTAGGAGTTAAGTCATAGAACATTTCCTCTTGGATTTATGCATCCCCGATAGAATATTCAGGGTGAAAGAACAACTTCGCACAACAGCTCCTTCATTGCATTTTGGCTTTGCTTTCCCAGCCTCCTCCTGCTGTTTGTCTTGCTCTGAGACTTTCCTGAAGCCGGCGTATGTTTCCTCTCAGTCTGCTTGGCTGGGACTTTGCAGTGTGGGGAATGTGCTTTGGGTGCAGCCCAAGCACAGGCTGCTGCATGCCGGGATCGACAGGCTGCTGAGGGCGAGAGCACCAGGCCCTGGCACTCGCTTGTTTCTAGAAGGTCACAGTTGGGGGAAGAACATGACAGGGACCTTCTTATTTCTTTTTTTTTGGAGACAGAATCTCACTCCATCCCTCAGGCTGGAGTGCAGTGGTGTGATCTCAGCTCACTGCAACCTCCGCCTCCCGGGTTCAAGCAATTCTTGCGCCTCAGCCTCTTGAGTAGCTGGAATTATAGGTGTGCGCTGCCACACCCAGCCAATTTTTGTATTTTTAGTAGAGACGGGGTTTCACCATGTTGGTCAGGCTGGTCTCAAGCTCCTGACCTCAAGTGACCTGCCTACTTCGGCCTCCCAAAGTGCTGGAATTACAGGCGCAAGCCACTGGCACCCGGCCAGGGACCTTCTTATTTCTATGGATAAGTAGAACAAGTTAGAAGTGAGCGTCTGCTGAATTTGTGTGGTTTGATCCTGGTACATGGTTCTTGCCTTCAGTCAGTCACGGAATGGGAAGAATGCTTTTCTCTCAAATGGAAGAGTTGGAAAGTCCCAGAGGGCAGGTGTCCATCCCTCTCCCTACGTAACATCACGTCGGTGCTTAGTGTGGTCACTGCCGGAGGACGTGGGCATTGTGCCTGTTGTCTGGCTCCAACACTGCTGTCTCTCTCTTTCTCCAGCAGCACAACGGCATGAAACTGTCCATGAAGGGCTCTCATGGCCACACCCAAGGCGGCGGCTACAGCTCTGTGGGTAGCGGAGGTGTGCGGCCCCCTGTGGGCAACAGGGGACACCACCAGTATAACCGCACCGGATGGAGGAGGAAAAAACACACACATACGCGGGACAGTCTGCCCGTGAGCCTCAGCAGATAATGGCTCCTGGCTGCGTCGGCCTCCCCCACCCCTCCGCAGACTGCCCTGCGGCCTCGGCCAGCGGCAGGGGAACCGAGACCAGCACCCCGCACGTCAGCCGGGCTCACGGCACGCCCGCCGCTGATCACTCTGCATGTTTCTTTGTGTGGTGGTCGCGTCCATCTTCAAGAACAGCTCGTTGTGCTCATCTGTGAAGCCTTATTAAACGTGGACGTTGTTTTCTGCCTTCCCAGGATTCTTCCTTCAGTGCTGAGGCAGGTCAGGCTCAGGAACTGCAGGGACGTGAACATGCGCTTGCGGTTTGCGGTAGCCGTGTCTGTTCCTTCGCGGTTTGCTATTTTCATTTCCTGTTTGTCAGAGCAGCAGAGGAGATCAAACCCCGTTCGTGTGTCTTTCCTCCATGGATAGGCTTGGGAGGTCATTGTTTTACTGCCCTCACATTTTGTTTGAAATTTCAGAACTGTTTTTCTATGTAAATATTGAAAACTTATGATTTGTGCAATAACTCAGATATTTTTTATTTAATTTCCTATTTTCACATAAGTTATATTTAAGGGAGGAGGGAATTTTTTTTAAACAAGCTTAGGTCCTTTCCCGAGCTGCATTTTCTAAGTTGGGTCATCGTGTCGGCTGGTTGTCTGACGAGCATCGTTACAAACACCGTGATGAGGGGTTTGGGGTTTTATTTTGATGTCTTTTCTTTTGGTCGGAGTGAGTGAAGGAGCCAGGTCGCCCTGACGGTTTTCCAAAGGGCTCGGCTCCAGAGCCACCTGACGAACTGCCCGTGGCCCCTGCTGTCGGGCCCCAGGCCGTTGTCTTGCTCTGACCACAGAGTTTTAATGTTTTGGTTTTCAGTTCTTTTAAACTGGACAACAAATCCAGCATTTCAAGTGCCAGAAGTATAACTTTCTAAGGAGAGAAGGGTTGTCACATTATAAAATCTGTAGGAAAATGTGAACTGGAAAATGCTTCAGTCAGTTTTAGTGACATAGCCTGTGATGATGGGTCTGGTGACTATTATTGCGGACCGTGGTACCCAGTTTTAGGAATGTGGAGAAAGGAATTCTGTTGATTCCATTGAGGAATCTGTAGCGTATGCATTCGTTCTGTTAAGAGCAAATCTAGGAGAAGTGCTTCAGCTGCCCAGTGCGCCGTGGGGAGTGTTTTAATGGATCATGTCGCAGGAGAGCACAGCCCAGCGTTGGGGCCGGGACTGCTGGCGCCCGACGTTGGAAGCATACAGGTATACTATGCAAGTGTATTCTGCCACAACAACCACTGTCTTTGTTACCTTTTTTTGAACAAGAATATATCCATCCTGCCTAACCCTGAGTTTTTGGAGCACCACAGTTGTCCTGGGAGTTGGTTGCATCTTGTAGGCCATCTGACTTCCTGTTGTTAAAACAGGGGTCTGGTCTTGCTAAACACTACAGGTAGGTTGGTCTTTGAAGTCCACTAGTGGAGAATGTCGAGACAAGATACTTATTACCATGACATCTGATGGATGTGCAGCAGTGGGGAGTTCTAGATTGATCTCTGAATGTGATGGACACCCAGCAAGGACAAGCTTTAAAATGTCTGCGGTCTGCCCTTTTGAAGCAGGACTGGCTCACTCTGTCATTGGGAGCTGTCAGCTGTGACTGCAGGTTCTCTAGGAGGCATTCCAGAATAGAGTAGCACACTGTGTCTGCAGTTCTCGATGACTGAAAGTTCTCAAAAATATTTAAAATATTTAAATCGTGAACCTATTGATAAAGAATATTTATAAGAACTGATCTGTAGGCCTGTACTAATCTCTACGCATTAGCAATATTGACTGTAAACCCACATTAAGGAAACCGCTACGGGGCCAGCAGTGAGTGTCCCGTGGGGTGTGCATTTTAAAGCTCGATTCATAGACACAGGTACCATGTTCCATTTCCGTCATGGTGAAGCAGATGAATTGGCCTGGCTACCACTGTGGTCGCGTGCTACAGGTTTGACAAAAGATATCATGTTTCGATTTTTTTGTGTGTGGACAACAATATGGAAGCTAAAATTGACATATTTTTATGTAAAGTTTTTCTATTCTTTGATTTTTAATAAACTTTGGAAACCAGTTTTGTGTTTGTGTTCAAGTGTATGCTTTACAGGGTAAGAGTGGCTTCCACATTTTCAGTTTTGAATTTCTAAATTAGGGCAATACTTTAACCAATTATTCTAAATAAGATTCAAAAGAAGGCAGATGATCCCAGTCCTATAAAGCAAGTTGCAGCAGGGAGATTATGTTGTCCCTGGTCCATTAAAGTAGGAGGAGGTAAAAATAAAAAAAATTAGCTGGGCGTAGTGGCTCACATCTGTAATCCCAGCTGCTCGGGAGAGTGAGGCATGAGAATTGCTTGAACCCGGGAGGCAGAGGTTGCAGTCAGTCAAGACTGCTGCTGCACTCCAGCCTGGGCGACAGAGTGAGACCCTGTCTCAAAAACAAAAAACCAAAAGTTGGGTGGAGGTTCTAGGCTTTGCACAAGGCCTATATAACAGTAACAGAAACATGTTCTCTGTCCTCACATTCTGATGCTAACAGGAATTCAGTAAAACTGTTTAAATGGTTCTTATATGCAGTTTCTGGCAAGCTGCTATGTGATATTATGTACTTACACTGCCCAGGGGCAACATTTTACTTTCTTCATTTCTGTTAGGTCAACATTACATCACTTGCAAACAAGACATTACAAACCAAACCATCATAATGTAGCTTAAAATGTAATGGACATTTGGAATTTATTTGAGAACTGTCGTTTGGGATTTATTTGAGACGGAGTCTCGGAGTCTCGCTCTGTTACCCAGACTGGAGTACAGTGGTACAATCTCGGCTCACTGCAGGCTCTGCCTTCCAGGTTCAAATGATTCTTCTGCCTCAGCCTGCTGAGTAGCTGGGATTAGAGGCACCCACCACCATGCCCGGCTGGTTTTTGTATTTTTAGTAGAGATGGGGTTTCACCATGTCGGCCAGGCTGGTCTTAAACTCCTGACCTCAGGTGATCTGCCCACCTTGGCCTCCCAAAGTGCTGCGATTACAGGTGTGAACCACCGTGCCCTGCCAACATTTGGAATTTCTAAGGAAAGGTACAAGAATTCTTCTAGGCCAGTAAGTGACAGAACTGCATGTCCCAGCCTGTGCAGCCCCTTGAGTGCATGTTCTAGAACCATCAACTCTAGAGTTCTTCCAGTTGTCAAGGTGGGTGTTGTGGGTAAAACACATTCCTTCCACCTGGAGAACAGAGTAGCCCTGTCCTCTTGGCACCTGGTTTCTGAGAGGGTGCAGAAGCTGCTGACAGCACTGCCTAGTGGTGCTGTGGGGAAGATGGCAGGCAGCTGGCTGGGACTCGAAAGCCTCTCCAGGGGGCCGAGCCCTATGCAGGTTCTGCGTGAGCTGCCGTGGCCAGGGTGGGGCTGGCAGGAACTGAGCTGGGCCTCCGAGGGAGCTGGAGGGCTTATAGCCAGGGGCGTCTGGAGGAGGAGCCCACGACAGTGCTGAGGTACAGGGCACTGGAGTGGGGAGATGTGGCTGAGTTAGCCTCTGTGTTGGAGGCGGGACTGGTGGGTGTTGTGGGGAGGCACTCTCAGCCTGCCCCGGGTTTGCCCGTGGGTGGTGATGCTGCCTACTGGGCCACTGGTGCCTGCAGGAGAGCTGTCTTTAGGAGGCTTCCAGGAGCAGCCACTGGAGCAGCCACATTACCAGGGAGTCTGAGGCCCCACAGAGGCATCTGAGGTGTCAAATTTGGGTCCCGCTCTCCTTGGAAGCTGGGAGTACTGGAAGGTAAGGGCTTTCTGGGGGCAGAGTGGACCTGTCCAGGCCACTGCGTGAACATCAGTAAGCCCACCATGTCATCTCGGGACCCCATGCGCTGGATTTCGCGGTAACAGGTAACCCCCTCGTGACCAGCTTTTGTACGTTCCTTTTGATTTGTCCGGGGTCTGGAGTGCCACCTCTTTACCCTGTGAGATACCCAGAGATCTCTGTAAATGCTGTGCCCAGCGTGCCTCGGCCTGGCATGAACCGTACGCAGGGGAGGTGGCGACATTTGTAATCCAGACATGGTTTCATTGTGACTGGGTCACCTGTGATGCCCTAAGCCTTGAGAACTTGTCAGGGGTGTGTCATTATCCTCTTGCTGTCTAACTTGTGAGGTTCTTGCCAATCCGTAAGTGACTCTGACTACCTTTGGTCCAAGGTAATTGCCTAGAATGGAGAGTGGCTCCTGTTAAACACACACACATCCCAGACACCACGCCGGGGGCTACGCCTATTGTTTAAGAATGGCCCCAAAATACGTTGCCTGCATTGTGTCTCCAGGGCCTGTGTGGGAGGGGTAGCTTAGGAGGGTGGGGTCCCGCCAGCCCTGGGTTGCAAGGGTAAACTGCCTGGTGTCAGTCATGGTGAGTCTTACTTACCCCATGACTTGATCCTAGAGAAGGACCAGCTAAGGACTTCAGAGGTCTTGGAGTGAGTTCCAGGCAAAGGCAAGAAACCAAGGATTTTCATGGGGTTCTTAGGTAAAGGAAGGAGGTGTGGACCAGTCACACTGGGAGGTCGAGTCCTGTCTCCTAGGAAGCCACGTGGCTGTGGGGTGAGCTTGCCCAGGGTTCCTTCCTGCCAGTGTGGATATGGCGCCCTCTGCCCAGGCCTCTTGAGATAGGACGCTTGGAGCTCGGCCAATACTCAGGTCGTCACAGGTGCTGTGGGGTCACTCACACTTGGTTGAGAGGTATGTGACTCGAGGCAGATTCCTGTCATTCCTGCTTGTATTTCATCAAGTCCTGAGCGAGGTTTGTGGTAATGGGTGCAGGTGGCTGTGACTGAATCCAGGTCTCCTCAACAGACAGGAAGCCTCCGCACGTCCTGCCATGTCACTGTTGGAATTTTCAAGTTGGGAGGAATCTTAACAATCAGCTAGAGCAGCTCAGCCACAAAAATGAGACGCTGAAGTCCTGTGATGGGAAGGGCTTCTAAAGGTCATGTGGCACATCCGCCAGGTCCCCAAGAGCATGCTGGGCCTGGCTCCCACGCCACTGCTCTTTGCAAAGGCCTGTGGCCCCTTTTTGTTGTTTGACGACATCTAGAGAAACTGCTGTGAGTTTACGCAGAACACGGGTGCTTACGCTATGATTGAGTCCCACCAGGTTCTGAAGATGTGTCTTGTACCCGTGGCTTACGTCTGTGGGAGTCTTTCAGGGACATAGCGGCATCACCAGCCTGGCCCTCTGTGTTGAAATGGTTATGGTGGAACTCCGTGGGCTCATGAAACGTGGGAGGCTTCCAGTTGGACTTTTGTGGTCAATGTTTATAGGATCCTGCCAGTGGAGAGCCTGGGCCTAGGGCCAAACGGCTGGAGTTAGGAGCTGGGGTGCGCAGAGCCCTGGAAGGGTTTGGCAAGGCAGGGGAGAAGGGAGTAACAGTCTCACTCTGTGCTTCAGGCTTTTTCTTGCTGGTTCAAGTGTCCACTGAAAGCAGCTAACATAATCAGTACAGCTCCTCTGTTTTGGGAAATCAAACCCCAAATCTTTAATTTGATTTAAAAAGCTTTCCAGGATCTTGCCTTTGCCTCCCTTTCCAATCTTGCCGCTCAGCAGTTATTTCTGCTGGATTTCCCTCTCAGTGTCCCCAAATGTGAAAGAAAAGTCATTATCATCAATAGTCGGGTATAAGAGAGACAGCCTTCTCCGGAAGGGGACCAGTGAGCAGGCAGTTCACAGAGCAAAAGGGAGGGTGGATCTCCATGGACGGTCACCGGCTTCAAGTCTCGCTTCTGCTGCTTCCTGGCTGTGTGTCCCTGGGCATGTCACTCAACTCCTGTGCTCCAGTTTCCTCAGCCTCGCAATGGGCCGTTGTACAGACTAAACGAGTAAACACACATAAAGCACCTGGAGCCACACCAGGCCCGATGTGAGCATTTGGGCCGCATCGACTCATGTAATTAGACCTGTTAGGCCCGGCGCAGGGAACCAAGCCTGTCAATTTAAAGGGGAGTGGCAGGAGGAACTCATTTTTAATGACAGGCAAAAAGGGAAAATATTGTAATACATGGCTTCCTGTTTTCCTTTCCCCTGTTTCTTGCCTTTGAGTTTATAATGTTGCTTATTTGGTATTTAAGATTCTTGCTCTGGAGCTTCGAACATTTTGAAAGAAAAAGTAGTGTCATTTAATAAATTCTGTCATTTGACGTTCTGGTTACTATTTTAGGGTAGCATGGTAGGTAGATACTGCTAGTTACTTACCCAATATCCATTTTCCTTTATTACTTGCAGGATTGCCAGGTTTAGAAAATGAAAATGCAAAACTCCAAGTTAAATTTGAATTTAAGTAGACAATGAATACTTTTTTGGTGGATGTTCCAAATATTGCATGGGCAATTTAACTGGGTGTCCTGTATTTTATCTGGCTTAATTTTTTTTTTTTTTTTTTGAGACGGAGTTTCGCTCTGTCGCCCAGGCTGGAGTGCAGTGGCCGGATCTCTGCTCACTGCAAGCTCTGCCTCCCGGGTTTACGCCATTCTCCTGCCTCAGCCTCCCGAGTAGCTGGGACTACAGGTACCCGCCACCTCGCCCGGCTAGTTTTTTGTATTTTTAGTAGAGACGGGGTTTCACCGTGTTAGCCAGGATGGTCTCGATCTCCTGACCTCGTGATCCGCCCGTCTCGGCCTCCCAAGTGCTGGGATTACAGGCTTGAGCCACCGCGCCCGGCCTCAACTTTGTTTAGACAGCAGGGTGCACAGCTGAAAAGATAACTTTTATAACATCCTTGCAGCTAGGGGTGGTCGCAACAGAGTGCTTTCCTTTGGAATGAAACTTTTCTGGGAGAAAGTACTTTGCTTCCCTCCTTGGATTCTGGCTGGAATTCAAATGCAATGCCTGGTGACACAGCAGCCATGTGGTAGTCATGAAGCGGCTAGCTGTGTAGTAAGGCTGACAGAGCAGGAAGCTGGAAAGGACCTGGAGTCCTGAGGCTTTGGGCCTTCTTTATATGTTCATATATAACATTTGCATGAAGAAGACACCCACATCTGTTTATGCCACTGATATTCGGAGCTCTCAGCTGAATGCAGTTTTAACTGATATATACAGGAAACACATATTTCAAACAAAATCTCATGTGAAACTCCATATGGGTTGTTCTGGTTAAAGCAGTCTGGTAGGGAGGAAAAAGGGGACATCGCTTCATTGCTTGAATTTCTGCTCCACTCCCTTTCCCTTCTCCCAGATTTTGGGGGATGCCCTGTGGAACCCCTCACTTTCCATGGAACACATCTTTAAGCCAGGAAACCACCCACTCTTTCCCACTCTTATTTTCATTTTTATTTTCTCAACTCTTTTGGGCAGGGGTTGAGGAGGGTGTCCTGCGGCTTGCATAGATGCCTGCTGGACTGATCAGAGCCCTGGATCCCATACCTGGAGTCGGGAGCTTCCCCCGGAGCCCTGCAACTCCCACTCTGGTTGCTGTGCGCCGTGGAATGGGCCCGTCAGGAAACAGGAAGGGAGCCTGCTCCACTCAGGTCATTTGTCCGAATCCAGCTAAGGCACAGGCTGGAGATCTCAGGGGAGTCCCGTCTCTGCGCCCTTGGGAACGCTGGCCCCACCTGGGTGCTAGTTTCACCACTTTGTTACCAAAGTCTTTGTCACAGACAGGCATCGGGTGAGCTTACAGCTCAGCCTGCGGACATAGCCCCAGGGCAGCATGGATGGACTGGCTGTGCACAGATGCCTGCTGCGTGCTGTGGCTCCCCTGCGGGTGGAAATCTTGGACCTTGGACCTGGTATTCGAGGTCTTCCGAGACATTCTGCCCTCGGAATGCTTGCCTCTCAATTGATCTGTCCTGAGTGGCTTGTTACTATTTTTTAATATTCAGTCATGTATCAGTAGTTATGTCAAATGTGGCAAAAATGAATGACCAAAGAAAAATGAAATGGAAAAAGAAAAAATCTGAAAATATACAAAATAAAAGCCCACACTGTTTTGCTGTTGGATTCAACAAACCTGAAACTATCCTTGCAGGAGCCCCTCGGTGCCCACCCGTAGGCCACACTCACCAACTGCACCTGGGGCTGTGCTTCCAGGACCCAAAAGCTCCCTCCCTGAGCCGCACCCAGGCCTGCTCCCACTCACCTCACCAGCCGCACCCGTTTCTCCCACGGCCCGCCCAGGGGACCAATGATCCTTTAGTCCTCTTCGGCCAGTGTACCCCCATGGCCCAGGACAGCCCCTAGTGCACAATGGCTGTTTCTTGTGGGCAACGCTTGGAGGCACACATCAGGGCCCTGCTTTTAAGAAGGAAGTGCTGGCCGGGTGTGGTGGCTCAAGCCTGTAATCCCAGCACTTTGGGAGTCCGAGATGGGTGGATCACTAGGTCAGGAGATCGAGACCATCCTGGCTAACACTGTGAAACCCCGTCTCTACTAAAAAATACAAAAAACTAGCCGGGCGAGGTGGCGGGCGCCTGTAGTCCCAGCTACTTGGGAGGCTGAGGCAGGAGAATGGCGTGAACCCGGGAGGCGGAGCTTGCAGTGAGCTGAGATCTGGCCACTGCACTCCAGCCCGGGCGACAGAGTGAGACTCCGTCTCAAAAAAAAAAAAAAAAAAAGGAAGTGCTGAGACCTGGGTGCCACCTCTTCCAGGAGCCATGGATGCCAGGGCTCACCTCCAGAGACTGAATTAAACGGTCAGGAGGGAGCCTGCACACCGGAGAACTCTGAGCACCAGGTGGGTCTGGCCAGGTTGGGAGCCATCGCTGTTCACGTGGCCAGGGCTGCCTTGCCAGAGGAGCTCATCTTACTTCGCCACTGTGTAACTGTTCGTGTTTATCAAGTCATGACCTCCCTTGCTACAGTCACTCTTGTCTTTCGTGTTCTATTTAATTTTTTAAAATGCTGGTGGCCTCACTCGCAAAATTTTTTTCACCACCACTCATGGACAGGACCTGTCACGTGAGACATGCACCAAAGCACGGATGGGGATGGCCACGATCCTGCCTAGAACGGGACTTCAGAACTGGGCAGAGCATGGGTCCTTCTGGTGGGGGCCCCAGAACTCTTTTTCAAAGGCAATGGCAGGACGGGATCCACAGTGCTTGACCCTTTGATAAGGAGACATTCTCTGGCCAAAGGTGACACCACATGGATAAGGTCCATGTGCTGCTTAAAACTGTTTTGGGTGCAGAACAAAGGGCGGCTGGGACATTTCTCGTCTGGTCTCCCCCTCTACGTGTCCTGAATTTCTAGCTTGTTCAAAGTGATCAAAGACCCAAGGCTGGTCTGGCACAGAAGGGGTCGTGCCTACATGTAGGGAGGCGCTGACGCTTCTGTCTCCCCTTGTATGTCCCCAGGGACCGGACAGCCCCCTGCCTGTTGTTCCCAGTGTCCTCTGTGAATGGGGACCATCTGTCCTCTGAGTATCCCTCCTCCTCCACCTCTGTCCACCTGCTCTGGTAGCCACCCCTTCCACGTGCAGTGCGGCTCTGCATCCCAGAGAGCCTCGAGGACTCTTCTCTTCTCTCATGTTGGCTCCCGTATCTGTCAGTTAATTACCTATTCATTATATGAACATGTTTCTCTTGGGTCATTATTTAACTTTTCAAATTTATCTTCCTTACTCAATAAATTGTGAGCGTGGATGTCTGTTCCTCATGGGACCACCACTGCCAGGCATGTAGAAATTGCTTGATGATGTTTCACTGGCTTGTTGACAGGCAGTCATGCTTCTCTGTGCTTCTGTGACTCCATGCCAAAGAAAGTCAGTAGCAAGCAAATAGCAGAGCTTTAGTGAATAAGGACAATATTTTACCTTGAAAAAGGCAGCAGGAAAGAGAGTTAAGACTCAAGTTTCCTTTGTTAAGGAAAATTGAAATCTGGGTACCTACAGATGCTCTTTGACTTATGGTTAGGTCTCAGTAAACCCATTGTAAGTCAAAAATGCGTTTAATACACCTAACCTACCGAATGTCTATCTTACATGTGCTTGGAGCACTTATATTAGCATACAGTCGGGTAAAATCATCAAACACAAGCCAATTCTATTAATGTTAGAATTGATGTAATATATGTACATATTTTAGTACATGTGATAGTTTAATATGTTCATATAATGTATACAGGTCAAATCAGAGTAACTGGGAGATCCATCGCCTTAAATATTTCTTTATGCTAAAAACATTGGAATTATTCTATCTATTTTGAAATATACAATAGACTGTTGTAAACTTTAGTGTCCCTGCTGATCTAGAACTACCATGTGATCCAGAAATCTCACTATTGGGCATATATCCAAAAGAAAAAATTATTGAAGAGACATCTGCACTCCGTGTTTGTTGCAGCACTGTTGACAATAGCCAAGATGTGGAATCAACCTAAGCGGCCATCAGTGGATGAATGGATACAGAAAATGTGGTATGAATACACAGTGGAATACTCTTCAGCCAATTGCAACACAGATAGAACTGGAGGCCATTATGTTAACTGAAACAAGCCACGCAGAAAGGTAAATATTGTGTGTTCTAGTACGTGGGAGCTAAAGTGGATCTTCTGAAGATAGAGAGTAGACTGGTGTTACCATGGGCTGGGAAGGATTGGGAGTAGGGGGATGAAGAGAGGTTGATTAATGGGTACACAATCTCACATAGTGTGTGCTTTACTGAAATAAAAACAGAATGGTCGTATGGGTACTCTTAAGTATGGTTTCTCCTAAACACATACAGTTTCCACACCATCATAAAGTTGAAAAATCATTAAGTCAAGCACTGTCTGTAATAGAATTTAATACATTGGTAAGGTCCTTCATTTAATTGTAACATAAGTCACTCAAGTGTTGCCATCTTGGATGATTTTCTTTGATTTTTTTTTTTTAAAAGACAGGCTTGCTTTGTCTGGAGTGCAGTGGTGTGATCACAGCTCATGGCAACCTCATACTCATAGGCTCAAGCAATCTTCTCATCTCAGCCTCCAGAGTAGCTGGGACTACTGGCATGTTCCACCATGCCCAGTTAATTATTATTATTGTTTTTTGTAGAGACGGGGTTTTGCCATGTTGCCCAGGGTAGTCTCAAACTCTTGGGCTCAAGTAACCCTCCTTCCTCAGCTTCCCAAAGTGCCGTGAGCCACCATTCCCGGCCCCTCTTTGATTTTTAAAAAGTGCCTGCTAGCTGCTCATCAGCACAGGAGAAAGGCACCTTGGAGCCACAATGAGACATGATTGCCAACGTTCTGTTTCATTTCAGTTCTTAAGTTCCTGGATGGGGCGCTTACTGATGAGTCTGTCTTGCCTCTCAGGTGAGCCAGGCCTCCATCCACTCCTGCACAGCAGGGAACACTGCACGGTGACCCAGGGTCCGGGGTGGGCATGTTGTTCCCCTCACCCCCTCCACGTGGAGTCTGGCTGAGGGCTCCCTCCCGCCTGCCAGGCCTGGTACTTGGGTGCAGGCCCTTGGAGTTCTGGCTGTGCTGCGCAGTCTCACCCTCGAGAAGAAGGGGGCGCTGTTGCCTCAGCCTTGCAGAGTTTCTCTGTGGTCCAACCACCCTGCCAGCCTCCCTGCTGCAGCCGGCAGCACGTCACTCTATGAAGGAAGGGAGCCCCGGCTAAGGTAGACTGTGAATTAATATTTTTTAAAGCCCCAGGTGTTCAGGTTTAAAAAAGGCCCAGGGACATGAGGCTGCAATTTTTCACTCTATTGAAAAAAAGAAAAACCTGTAGAATTTTAACAGTGACAATGAGGTTGAAGCTACAGATGCTGCACCTTGGGGATCTTGGGGTCCCTCCTGCTCCCCAGGGGAGTCTATCGGTTCCCACAGAGGGGCTGTTAGAATTGCTGAAATCAGACTTGTACTCACCCAACAGAACTTGCACCAAGTTCCGGGCCACATTCTGGTGTGGGCAGGGGATTGGTGCCCACTTTGCCATTAGGGTCCCCAATGTGCTGGGAGGGGGACATGAGCTTGAGGAGTGGAGGGGCTGGGCCCCCTGAGGATGCTTGTCTGTTCTTCCCTGGAATCTGCCCGTGGCTCAGCCTCAAAACCTCAGGAATGGAAACAGGAGCAGAGAGCCACCTATGCAGGGTCCTGGGTCCAGTTTCCGTCTCACTCCCCGATGAGCTTGTGAGCTGAGGCAGTGGCATTCTGTGACCTCTGCCTGGGTGGAGAATGAGACTTACTGCCTGGAGCGGTGGGGCCCAGATGCAGGCCTTGGCGCAGGGCACTTTGCAAACTGCCTGGTGATTTGCTGATGCCTCTCCTTACCCTCCAAGCCCGCAGCCTTTAGGACCCCCTGTTCCTCTGCTGCTCCCTCCCTCCCTCTCCCCTCCCTGGCACTCTCTTGTCTGGCTGCCTGGGCACTGACTTGCTGGAGGGCCCCTGGCTCACCGCCAGCAGACATTTCCCTGTCACTGCCAAGGGCTGAGGAGGTGATCGAGGCTCTGACTGACCCTGGAGGCTGGAGTCCAGGGCAGATGCAGAAGAGCAGCTGGGTGCCATGAGGGCCTCAGGGAAATGTCCCAGACACCTGCCTCGGAAGCCCTGGGGGCAAAACAGCCACTGAACCTCTACAGGATCCCCACCCCGAGACCACTTTTCCCTCAGGGAACCAGTGCACTGTGTGGGGTGGAGCGAGTGAGGCCGGGAAGCCAGGGTCATGCCTGGTGACAAGGAGGATCCCTCCTGGACATGGGAGAGGCTGGGAGTGGGCTGCCAACTAGCCAGCCATGGGTCCTGGGAGCTGGCTTATTTTGGTTGTTAGGTTTATGGCTGTATTAAGAGAACAGCAATTTTGGTGAATGACCTATAAGTAGACACTCAAAACCTACATTGGCGGAGAATAAATATTTCTTGTTTTATCAGTGCAAAAGAACACAAAACTGTCTTCTCTCTCTCCACTCTTTATTTTTTTGAGAGAAGTCTTGCCCTGTCACCCAGGCTGGATTGCAATGACACCATCTCAACTTACTGCTCCCTGCCTCCCGGGTTCAATCGATTCTCCTGCCTCAGCCTCCCAAGTGGCTGGGATGACAGATGTGCACCACCACGCCTGACTGATTTTTTGTATCTTTAGACAAGGTTTCACCATGTCAGCCAGACTGTTCTCGAACTCCTGACCTCATGATCTGCCCACCTTGGCCTCCCAAAGTGCCGGGATTACAGGCGTGAGCCGCCACGCCGGGCCCTGTCTCTCTCCACTCTTTAAAATAATCTTTGTCTCCTTTTTGCTGTGATTTCACATCCTGCAGGTGGAGGTACCAGCGGGTCCGGACAGGTGGCACTCACTTTGTGTCTTCCAGGCTGGGCTGGCTCCATGGCTACCCTTCCCACGAGACCTCCGCATTGGTGCTGGGGGATGAGGCAGCAAGTTGGTCCCCAAGTTGCTCTGATTTGCCCTTACACAGTAGCCCCCTTCTCTAGTGGGCATGTCAGGGTGGCCAGGAGACAGGAGGCGGGGGCCAGGGAGGGGTTAGGCCTTAGCCCGCATAGGGGGTGTCCTCTGCAGGGAGGTGAGCAGCTTAGCATCCGCCAGCACCAATCGTTCGGTGGGCTTCGGGCTGTAGCGGGGCTCTAGTTGCCTGTTTCCTGGCCCTGGAATGACTTGGGTACAGGGAGTGTTGCTGGATGTGTCAGATATGGAGGTGGGGGGGTCATGGGGTTGGGATGTTTTGTCCCCTCCAAATATGTTGAAATGTGGCCACCTCCAAAAATGTCTCCTCCAAATATGCTGGAGGTGGGCCTGCTGGGAGGTGTTTGGGTCATGAGGGCTGATGCCTCTGCAGTGGTTGCTGCTGTCCTCATGGTAATGAGTTCCCACTATGAATTCACACAAGTTCTGGTTGTTTAAAGAGTCTGGCACCTCCTCCCTCTCTCGGGCTCCTCCTTTCGCCAGGTGAGGTGCCTGCTCCCCCTTTCCCTCCTGCCATGAGCGGAAGCTTCCCAAGGCCTCACCAGATGCAGATGTTGGTGCCATGCTTCCTGTGCAGCCTGCAGAGCTGTGAGCCAAAGAAACCTCTTTTCTTTATATATTACCCAGTCTCAGGTATTTCTTTGCAGCAACATGAAGGACTAATACAGTGGAGCCCACCAAGCTGCCTCGTAGCAGGAGGGAATCTCTTTGGCCAACAGTTGGCCTTGTGGATGTCAAACAGACGTGCAGAATCTAAGAAAACACAGAAGGGGCAGATGGAGGGCGGGCTTTTCCTTCATGTTGGGTATTGGAAAAGTGGAGATTCCAAGTCCTGAGGCTGTGTCAGGGTGTGGGGGTGTGGCCTGCCCTGGCCTGAGGTGTGCTGCTTTTAAGGCTTCTCACCCCACCCGTTGGTCAGAGCATCCGCCCTGAATGGACCAGGGTGCTGATGGACACTGATCCCTGTGGCCGGGGCCTCCGAGCATTTGGTGTTCAGCTCATCGGGGACTCTGTGGACACCAGAGGGCAGAATGGGGTCTGTCTGCCCCAAAGCCCCATGGGGAGTGAGCTTGCATTACCCCAGAGTCTGTGTAGGGAAGGCTCCTGGAGGCTGGCACTTTCTCCTTTACGGTGGCTTTCAGTTTGTGGATTTTTTTGAAGTTGTTGGCCCTGGGGCTTGTGTCAAGGGTCCTGAAGACCACCCCCAGTGTTGGTGATTTTCCCAGGAGAGCTCACAGCCCTCATCATGCAGTGCTATCCTCACAGCATGGTTCATTACTATGAAAGGGTACAGAGCAAGCCAGCTGGGGAAAGGCACGAGGGGCAGAGTCCGGGGATCTGGGTACACGCTCCCACGAGCCTGTCCCAGTGCAGCAACACAAGACAAGATTATTTTCTCCAGTGTCGGGTTATGACAACACTTGTTCAGAAGGATCCAGATGGTCGCCTGGATTTGCAGCCATGTGGTGTCTTAGGTGGTTAGTCAATCCACGTGATGGTGTTAAGTCAAATTTCCAGCTTTGGGACCAATCTGTCCCCCATGGCAACCCAAGAAACCCAATCCAGAACTCTTTCCACTGGGAGTTGTCTTCATCCAAGACAATTAATTTCCCATACTCATATTTAGAGGGAACCCCGGCCCCTTTAAGGTGGGGCTCCCTCAACTTGGGACACCTCACTCCTCAGTTCAGCTCCCCGGCCGTTACTGGCCTCCTTGACCGAGTTCAGAGGATGCAGCTCCATCCTTCTCCCTCTGTCCTAGCTTCTTATATGTGAAAACAAACCAGGGAGGCAGGAGGCCCTGCCCATATTTTTGAATTCTGGGTAGTGTTGGTGGCCTCGGTGGTGCACCGTGTTCAGGCGGTTAATAGTCATGCTGCTCTGTGGTGATGGTGCTTGTTGGCACCACAGTGAGAGTCGATGCTCTCGCATGTTTCAGAGATGGTGGGATGGCGGGGAGGTGCCAGCAGGCAGGTGAAGAAACATCTTCCCTGGAGAAAAAGGCAGTAGGAGAGCATCCAGGAAGCTGGCAGAGCTGTCTGCTTCCACTAATCTTTACTATTGAGAGACTCTGGCTCATTGTACAAATTGGGCACACAGCAAGAGTGCTGGGATCAAAGGCAGTTGTATTCTATCATCCCATGGCATCGCCGGGTACCCTTCATTTTACTCCTGAGGCTGTGACTTGGACAAAGCTCTTTCTGCTGCTTTGGATTAAAAATTCTTATCCTCCACAGGAAACAGAGCAGATGAAATGCACAGTGTGAAGGACAAGGATTCTGCTGAGAGAATTGCTGCAAGGGTTGCTCAGGTAATCATGGGAAGTAATGCATCAAACTATTCTTTAGGTATTTTTTAAAATTAGGAAGTATTTTTTTGAATTAGGAGGTAAAAATCTCGCTGTTTGCCAAAATGATTCGTCCATGGACAAGC
Organism: Piliocolobus tephrosceles; assembly: GCF_002776525.5. Classification (NCBI taxonomy): domain Eukaryota; kingdom Metazoa; phylum Chordata; class Mammalia; order Primates; family Cercopithecidae; genus Piliocolobus; species Piliocolobus tephrosceles. Next base: position 6,228,098 of record NC_045437.1, read on the forward strand.
TGGGAAAATTGCTCTGAAACATGTCACAGACTCCTGATTTGGCCCAGCTGGGGTGTGAAGGATGAAATCCATCCTGAGCCCTTCCTCCTCCTGCTTTTCCTGGTGCAGATGCAGCTCAGGTGCACCTTCTCCTCGCCTGTGCCCATTCACCTGAGATGGACCATAACCGTGAAAGTCAGATGCTGTAGGGAAAGAGTCTGTAGTTGATTTTTATTCGCTTCCTTTCTCCACTCTGCCATTTGGAAGGAGGTAAGCAACTTAACACTATTTTAGACCACATGTTGTAACTAGCAGGAAAATGCCTTTGAGCTGGTGATGGTGGCCCCAACACAGTGAACCTGTCTTAAATCCCTGCTTCAAATCCCTCAGGGTGTCACAGTAGATACTATTTGAAGTCTTCCCATGCATGTTTGTGTCTTCCCCAAACTTGTATGTTGAAACCTAATCACCAATATGAGTGTTGATTTGCTCCAGACGACCACCAGAGTAAGTGCCAGAGAATAGGCAAGTAAGCAGGGTAAAAGAAAACTTTATTAACTTGCCAATGTGAAGGAGGGGCGAGGTTCACCGGTCTCCGGCAGTGGAGGCTGACGAAGTCGCTCCGGCGTTCTTGGGCGAGGTTCCTAGGTCCGGCATACGAGGAGGGGCCGAGAAAGTTCGTGCCGCGCCACCGCCGGAAGCAGCTTTTATGTCCTGGGCTTGGGAGTGGGAGGGCAGTGGGCGGGACATAGGCGTGTCCGGGGCGGGGTGGTAGGCGCGGCTAGGTAGGTTTCGATTTTCTCCGTCAGACGTCAGACTGCGCCTGCGCAGTCGACCGGTGTCTTTCCCGGGCGCGGGAAAGTTGACAATGAAGAACCCGGAAATGCGCCATTTTAGTCCCTTTGTCCCTTTGTTCTTTTGTTCCCTCCCTCCCTCCCTCCATCCAGACAAGTGTGTTTGGAAGTGCAGCCTTTGGGAGGTGATTACCTCATGAGGGTGGAGTCCTCATGAATGGGATTAGTGTTTTGTTTTTGTTTGTTTGTTGTGAAACGGAGTCTTGCTCTGTTGCCAGGCTGGAGTGCAGAAGTGTGATCTCAGCTCACTGCAATCTCTGCCTCCCAGGTTCAAGCGAGTCTCCTGCCTCAGTCTCCTGAGTAGCTGGGACAACAGGCACATGCCACCATACCCAGCTAATTTTTGTATTTTTAGTAGAGATGGGGTTTCACCCTGTTGGCCAGGATGGTCTCGATCTCTTGACCTCGTGATCTGCCTGCCTCAGTCTCCCAGAGTGCTGAGATTACAGGCATGAGCTACCACACCTGACCTTGAATGGGATGAGTGTTTTAAAGAGGCCTGAGAGAGACTCCTGACCACTTTTGCCATATGAGGACACAGTGGGAAGATCCCATCCCTGAACCAGGAAATGGGCACTCACCAGACACTGAATTGGCCTACAGCTTGACCTTGAACTTCCCAGCCTCCAGAACTCTGAGTAATAAATTTCTGTTACGTGATAAGCTATTCAGTCTGTGGCATTTTGTTATACCAGCCCAAATGGACTAAGACACAGAACGTAGATTGTGCCTCTTCCAGTTTCTTCAGGATCCCTCTGGGCCCAGAAAATGGAGCTAAGAGGGAGATTCTACCATTAGGGCTGGTGTTCATCTGTCTCTTAAGACTGATGGGCTCCCCATATGAATGACATTGGTCAACCTGACATCAACCCATTGGGTATGGCTGGGGCAGCTCCTCTTGTCTGTGAGGTGGGAACCAGGTTGGTAACGTTGCATCCTGTTAGCCAGGTTCCTAGTTCAGTTTAGCTGGTGTGCAGGTCAAGGACTCTTAAGGATTGAATTTCTTCCCTTCAAAAGATATTGAAGTCCTAACCTCCAGAATCTGTGACTGCGACCTTATTTGGAAATGGGTCTTTGCAGATATAATCAAGTTAAGATGAGGTCATATTGGATTAAAGTGGTCTGTAATTCAATAACTGACCTCTTTAATGAAAAGGGAAATTTGTACTGAGAAACACAGAGGGAAATGCTATGTGAAGATGGAGGCAGAGATTGGAGCGATTTGGGGCAATGTGTATGTCTGCAAGCCAAGGAACACCAAGCATTGCCAGCAATCACCAGAGCTGGAGGAGGGGCCTGGAACCGATTCCCACTAGAGCCCCCAAAAGGATCCAACCCTGCTGGCACTTTGACTTTGGACCTGTGGCCTTCAGAACTGTGAGAGAATAAATTTCTGTTGTTTTGAGCCACTCAGAGTGTGGACAGAAGCCCTTGGATCTTAATAAAGACATGAATAGCTAGATTGGAGGCACCCCCTCCAAGGCCTGAGAGAAGGTTGTTTTATGGAACTCTGGTTTAGTAGCTGGGATGCGTGCCCCCATGCGTGCCCCCATGCCTGGCTATTTTTAAAATGCGTGCCCCCATGCCTGGCTATTTTTAAAAATTTTTTGTACAGATGGCATCTTGCTGTGTTGCCCAGGATTCTGGCTGGGGACTGTGGTTGCAGGTGCTGAGGCTAATGAAAATGGGCAAAAGCATAATAGCACAGTCACATCTGTTCTCTAAATCAACAGTCTTTTCCAGACTACGATTTAAGAATCTGTGCCTGAGGAAGCTGAAGGGGGCCTCAGAACTGGTCTCGCGGTCCTCTTCTCAGCTCTGTGGTACCTGTGGCTTGTGGCAGAGCCGCTATGGACGTAGCTGACCTACTGGTCAATGCCTACAACTGCAGAAAGGTCACTCTACATTCAACAGAGTGTCTAGAAATCTCAATTCATGGTGTGTGGGGGCAAGATGCCCATTCTGACCCTTTAAGGGGGCATCAACATTTCAGAGGGTGGTAGGAGTGGTGATGAGTCCTCCTTAGGGTGGAAGCTCACCCCTTTGGGCTACTAGAGGGCAGTCACTGGCATAATTTCTCTATTTTAAGCCTTCTGATACCTGATTACATGGAAGGCTGGGTTTGTAGTTACTGAGCCTTTCCAACCCTGGGTAGCGTGCCTTCTCTCCCGAACGCTACGGAGTTCTACAGTGTGCCCGCATCCATTTCTGTACCTCCTTCCATCACTGATGGACGTTTAGATTGTTTCCAGTTTTCTACCACCATAAACAATGCTTCAGTGACCATCCTTAGCTGTGGCTTCTCGTGTACGTGTGAGGATTTCTTCGGAATCAGGTCTCCACCTTGGACACTGTCCACACATTGGGCCAGATAATTCTTTAGTGTTGGGGGGTGCTGTCCTGTGTGCTGTAGAATGCTTAGCAGCACTTAGCAGCATCCCTGGCCTCCACCCACTACGTGTCAGTAGTGTGCACTACTTATCACGACCAAAAATGTCCCCACATGGTGTCAAATATCTCCTGGGGGAAAAACTGGCCTTCCCGACTGTTCTGAACCACTGGGATAGATGAAAGAAGTGAGGCGTTTTTTTTTTTTTTGTCTGTCTGTTTGTTTGTTTTTAAGACAGGGTCTTACTCTGTCATGATCTAGACTGGATTGCAGTGGCATGATCACAGCTCACTGCAGCCTCAACCTCCTGGGCTCAAGTGATCCGCCCACCTCAGCCTCCCCAGTAGCTGGGACCACAGGTGTACACCACCATGCCCGGCTATTCTTTTTTTATTTTTTATAGAGATGACATCTTGCTATGTTGCCCAGGCTGGTCTCAAACTCCTGGCCTCAAACAATCCTCCTGCCTCAGCCTCCCAAAGTGCTGTGATTACAGGCATGAGCCACTGTGCCTGGCCAAGAGTGAGATTTATGAGTGAAAAGGTGCTGTGGTTTGAATATTCATCCTCTCCCAATCTCCTGTTGAAATTTAGTTTCCACAATGTCAGTACTGAGAGGTGGAGCCTTTAAGAGGTGATTGGAATAATTCATTCATGGATTAATGAGTTAATGAACTAATAGATTATCATGGAGTTACAAGAAGAAGAGAACTTGAACTTGTACACCCAGCCCCTCGCCACGTGGTCTCCTAGGCCAGCTCAGGACTCTGCAGAGAGTTCTCTGTCAGCAAGAAGGCTCCTCACCAGATATGGCTCCTTGACATTGAACTCTTCAGCCTTCAGAACTGCAAGAAATAAATGTATTTTCTTGTGAATATCCCAGTTTCAGGTATTCTGTTATAAATAACAGACAAGGGACAAAGACAAAGGGAGTGCATGTTGAGTGTAACACACATGCCGAACAGTCATTCAGGGGCTGGGCACATTCCACACTCCAGGAGGCAGTGTCAAATAGACATTTCTCACACCATCACCATACTTACCGGCCACGCTGATGGCTGAGACAGGGCATCTCATTTAGTTTTAAGTTTGATTTTCTTAATTATTACCTAAACGTCTTCTCATGTTTATTAGTCATTTGAATTTTATTTAGTATGAATTACCTATTCAGTGTCTTTGTCTATTTGTCTCTTCTTCTTATTGATGTTCAGAGAAAATGTCCAAAATATTTGGCAACCACGAGGGCATTGGATCTTCAAATGCCCAAACACCTGCCCCCATAGGATGGACACCAGCTGTTTACGCCAACACAGGAGTCCTGGGTGCGGTGAAAGAACATCTGCCGTGTGGATTTGTTGCTGTTCTTTATTTACTATGGAATTTAGCCTCTTGCCTGTAATAGGAATCACACATAATATCTCTGATTAGTCGCATGTCTTAAAGCTTTGTTTGTTATTTAAATTTCAAAGTGGACAAATTGAGATGTCTTCTCCTCCTTTATATATTATTTTATTTATTTTTATTTTATTTTATTTTCAGATGGAGGTTCGCTCTTGTTGCCCAGGCTGGAGTGCCATGGCAAGATCTAGGCTCACTGCGACCTCCACCTCCCGAGTCCAACCAATTCTCCTGCCTCAGCCTCCCAAGTAGCTGGGATTACAGGCATTTACCACCACGCCCGGCTAATTTTTTTTGTATTTTTCATAGAGACAGGGTTTCACCATGTTGGTCAGGCTGGTCTCGTACTCCTGACCTCAAGTGATCCACCCACCTTGGCCTCCAAAGTACTGGGATTACAGGCGTGAGCCACCACACCCAGCCTATACCATATTTAGAATATCTTTTCTACCCCAACATTCTCTTTTATGTTTTTTCCCTTATTGGCATTTTTTTTTTTTTTTGTATTTAGGACTTTAATTGAGATGAAACATATTTTGTGGTGAATGCTGTACTGGTAGGGATTTAACTTGCCAATGCCAAACTTTCAATGCCAAAAACAGAGCTGGTCAGTTTAACAATTTTTTTTTTTTTTTTGAGACGGAGTCTCGCTCTGTCTCCCAGACTGGAGTGCAGTGGCGTGATCTCAGCTCACTGCAAGCTCCGCCTCCTGTGTTTACGCCATTCTCCTGCCTCAGCCTCCTGAATAGCTGGGACTACAGGCACCTGCCACCACGCCCAGCTAATTTTTTGTATGTTTAGATGGTCTCGATCTCCTGACCTTGTGATCCACCCCCCCTCGGCCTCCCAAAGTACTGGGATTACAGGCGTGAGCCACCGTGCCTGGCAACAATTGTTATTTATTCTTGAATGAACAAATAAATGAGTTTCTAGGCTTTATCTCCTCCATGGATGGTGTCACCCCTTCCTGAATCAGCACGTCTCTGTACCTTTTAGGAAGTCTGGTAGGGTGCACAACCATCCCTCTTTATTCTTTTCCTTTACAGGTTCTGACTATTGTTACACAGTTCCTCTTCCATATTACTCTGAGACTCAACTTGTCTAGTTCCATTAAAATCTTTGCACTGCTGAATCTTTTCATTTGTGAATGCAATAACTCCCACAGCATAGTCTGGTCTTGTAAACGTGTTTGTCAGTAAGGTTTTATAGTTTTCTCTGTAATCGTGAACATTTATTGTGAAGTTTCTTTCTCAGTTTATTATAGTTTTTTTATTACACATGAGATTTTTCTATGCATTTCTAATTGGTTCTTTCAGATGTATAGGAAAGTTAATGGTTTTAAAGATATTGATCTTGGCTGGGCACCGTGGCTCATGCCTGTAATCTCAGCACTTTGAGAGGTTGAGGTGGGTAGATTGCCTGAGATCAGGAGTTCGAGACCAGCCTGACCAACATGGTGAAACCCTGTCTCTACTAAAAACACAAAATTAACTGGGCATGGTGTCAGGTGCCTGTAATCCCAGCTACTTGGGACGCTGAGGCAGGAGAATCACTTGAACCCAGGAGGCAGAGTTTGCAGTGAGCCGAGATCACGCCATTGTACTCCAGCCTGGGTGACAAGAGTGAGACTGTCTCAAAAACAAAACAAAACAAAAACTAAGAAGTATGTATATATCTTGTCTAGCATGCTGTTCATAGCTGGTGTTTAAAATATGACAATTTGTTCAAGTGCTATTTTCTAAAGACAGTTGTGTAGATTTTTAAGAGGCAGCCGCAGTGGTTCATTTTATATGTTAACCTAACTGGGACAACGAATGCCCAGATAGCTGGTAAGACAGTATTCGGGATGTGTCTCCAGGGGTATTTCTGGAAGCGATTAGCATTGGAATCTGTAGCCAAATGAAGACTCCCCTTCCCCATGTGGGCAGGCACTGTGCAATTCACAGAGGGCCCAAGTAGAACGAAAAGGCTGAGAAAGGGGGAATTCATTCTCTGCTTGAGCTGGAACATCCATCTTCTCCTGCCCTCTGGTATCAGACCTCCTGGCTCCCTCCCTTTTCCCTACCTCACTTCTCAGGCCTTTGGACTCAGAGACTGAATCATATCACCAGCTTTCCTGGTTCCCTGGCTTATAGATTGCAGACAGTCTGACTTCTGGGCCCCCATAATCACGTGAGCCAATTCCCATAAAAAATCTCTCTCTCTCTCTCTCAAACTCTCTCTTTTCCATGTATGTTATATATCTTATTGATTCTGTTTCTCTGGAGAACCCTGATTAATACACAGTCTGAACTCAGAACATCATGCGTGTCCATGCAGCGAAGAGTGTTGCACAAAGTTGCAGAGTGAATGGCAGAAGCAGCCAGAAATTGCTTATCCCAGGGAATGAGCTGGAATCAAATGCTCCCCCAGGCTGGCCAACTGTGCCCTGGCTGCCTGGGCCTCAGGGGAGGAGGCAGCGGTGGGGAGAACCAGGGGCGTGTGAGCAAGGAGGTCCAGGTTTCCTCTAAAAGAGGAATGTGGAGACAGAATGGAGACGACATTGGGGCTGTTCCTTCCAACTGTTCTGGAATCTGGAAGCCCTCAAGTTGGTGGCTGTGTCTGGCTAAGCTTCCAGAGGAGCTAAGAAGCAGAAGACAGACCAGTGTTGCCAGTCCCTTTAGAGAAGGAGGGAGCCAGGCTGAGAGAGGGCAAATCTGCTGACCCAGGACAGCTGGAAGCTAGGGAGGGACGAGCTCCTGGGCATCGCAGTGAATGTGACGTGCAGTCATCGGAATTGGGGTTTAAGGCTGGGCTGCTCAACCTCTGCTGAGTGCTAAGAATTCCCTGGACTGTTTTCTAAAAACATGGTTTCACTCTTTTGATCCTAAAGATTATGATGCTGAGAGTCTGGGGGCAAAGCTCAGAGCTTTCTTTTTAACAAGCTTCCCAGGTAACTTGAAATTAACAAATACTGGTTTAATTTGCATTATCTTTGACAATTTGCAAGTGGGTTCTTAAGTTAACATATTAAATTGAAAGATGAAACAGGTGTGACACATTATTCAAGGAAACCCTTCTGTTTCAAAGAATTGACTGCTTGACCCATCTGACCTGTGGTGGTAAAGGCAGGAAGATGAAATAAAGCACCCAGTGTGTGCAGTGTTTAGCATGAATGAAGTTAGAAAGAATGAAATCTATGTACCATTTGCCTACATAGCAGCTGCATGAAAGTGAGTTGGCTTGTGATAGGGCAGCTTAGAAAACCAGATTGGTGGGGGCAAGCGGGTTAAGGGAGGCCATGGGTCCTCCATGACCTACACTTCCTTTTCCCTTTACAACCCCCAACCTGCTACTCCTCCAACGCTCAACGGGGGGGGGGGGAGGATGGGCTCCCTGGGGAGGGCTGAATGAGCGTGGAGCATGGTGTGTGTGTGTGTGTGGGTGTGTTGGGTTGATGTGTGAGTGTGTGTGAGGTACGTGAATATAAATTCACAGGAAGTTGCGGAAAAGCACCCTGTGCCGTTTACTCAGTTTCCCTGATGATTACATTTTACATAACTGCACTGCAATGTCAAAACCAGGAAACTAACATTGATACAGTGTGTGTATGGTTTTATGCCATTTTTTCTCTTAAAAATTTTTTTCTTTTTAATTATTATGGATATACAAAGAAATGACATGTCATTTCATCACGTGTAAATTTGTGAACATTTTAACTTAGAGGAGGGGTCCCCAGACTGTGGCTGAGTGCCAAATCCAGCTGGCCCCTGGCTTTTGCGAATAAAGACAAAGTCTCGGAACAAGGCCGTACTCATTCATTTGCATATTGTTCGTGGCTGCTTTTCACTCCGGTAGTAGAGCTGAGTAGTTGTGATGCTGGCAGAGCCTCAAATGTTTCCCTTTTGGCCCTTTATAGGAAAAGCTTGTTGATCCATGATTTAGAGAATCACTGGATTTTTTTTTCAATCTAAAAAAAACCTTGGGGTCCCTATATTCTAGCCCTTTTATTTGATAGAGGAGGAAGCTAAGCTCAGGGCAGACAGAGGACATGCCGTGGGTCACACGGCAGTCAGCACCAAGTAAATCTATGACCAGGGTCTCCTGGCCTCCCTGCCGTTCTGGCCTCAGCAGGACACTCAACTGGCCACTGGACCATTAAACTGGATTTTATATTTTGAGCATGTCTGGGAGTTGGGCAGTTGGGTAAAGTAGTTTTATGTCCTCAATACAAATATTTCTTCTAAATTTCTTTTGCAGCTTGAATTCCACTGGGCAATCTGCTTATTTTCTTATTTGAGTAAAAGAGAATGTGTATTACAGCATTAGAAATGGTGAAATGAGGCCATAGACCAGGATTGCAACCTCAATGTCCCCGGGCAGCCGATGGAAATGAGCGAAGCAGGAGAGGAACCTGCCTTGAGGGGCTGCAGGGCAGGGTGGGGACTGTGGCAAAGGGCATGCCCGAGGCGAAGGGCAGCAGCCACCCAGCTCCAGTTCATTGTTCCTATGTATGAATGCAAGGCAAGGGTGGCCAGATTGGATTTTCAAGTGACCTTTTCTAATATTTAAATGTTAGCAACTACTTAAACAATTCACAGACCCTGAGCAGTTCAGCCTTGGACCCAGGTTTCCCATTTACCATAGTTTTCTCTTGGTTTGGCCTCAGGGATCTTATGAATTTGAACCATCAGAGTCAAGGGGTTGACTGTGAGAGGACAGGGATGGTGAAGATCCCCATCGCCACTCCAGTTCAGTCTCTGGTGGACGAACGGTCATCTTCACAGGTGCACCATGACCCAACGTTTCTGCACGCGCTCGCCTACCACTGGGTGAACTCCCAAGGAAGCCGATGGCTCAGGCTGTACTGACCTCTCCCAGGGAAACAGTTGATTCCCTAAGACCTTACAAAATACACTTCCTAAATAAAGGAGCTGTCATACCCTCAGGTTTGTAGGCATGACCAACACACTTAGTGATCTCAATGGGGGAACACTTGGTAATACTGAAGACATTTTTGATTGTCACAACTGGGGGCCTGCTGCTGGCATCCAGGGTGGAACTGGGGAATGCCGCTAAATACCCTGCAATATACAGCAGAGCCCACCCCCAATAAAAGACAATTTTTCTCTGGCCCCAAAACTCAATGGTGCCCAAGTTGAGAGATCTTGATCTAGAGCAATGAACCAGACATTTGTGATTAAAGATGAGGTGGTCCAAAAAAGCACAAGCCAGTGTTCAGTGACACTGCACATGGTTGGTGGGCTCTAGATATTCAGCCGAATTCAGGATTTCCTAACCTGCTGTGGGTGATGTGCTCAGAGCCCATCAAGAAAGGTTGGTAGAGCAGAGAAACCTGGCCCAGAGAGATCCTGCACTGACACAGATGCAGAGTTGGCAGCAGCACGGAGGAGGGAGTGGCGCCCCCGAGGGGCCCTCAGGAACTGGCTCCTGAGCCCCTTTGGAATTTTAATTCTCTGAATGAAAATGCCCATTATTTTGGAAAGGATTTGCTTAAACTTCTTATGTGAAAACAATGACATTGCAGGGATCAATTTGTTGAAAGTGAAAGCAAAAAATCCAACACAAAGAGTAAATTGCCTTTTATCTACATGTGAGCAGAATGCTGGAGGGGAGATTTGACTCTCCGGAACTCACATATTACTGTGTGCCCAGTTCTGCCTGTCTGCAGGATTTCATCACACTGTGTGCAAGAAACCAAAGTGGGAGGAGAAGAAGCATTTCAGTTCAGCCCATTTTTCCATTCTCACTAAGTTTTTACTGTAAGAAGTAATAGAACATTTTTCTTTAACTTATATGCTGCCAGTGAGACAAGGAAGTCATTTGAGGAAAATGTAATGGAAAAAGGAATTTCATCCACTTCCCCAAGAAAATCACTGTGTGTGTGTGTGTGTGCACGCGTGCACGCAAGTGACTGCACTGATTACAGAAAAGGTGTGAAAGAAAAAATCTTTCCATTGGAGCTTCCAACAAGCCAAATATTAACTGTTTACTTACTGGCTACTTAGCAACAGTTTTTGGGTTTTTCAAGGATGGCTCTCTGTACGGAGGAGTAACTTTAATCAGTACAGCTGATCACGATATCAGCCATTAATTTGCAACATTAGCTTGAATCCTGTTTCTGATTATAAATATTATGTACATGTTCATTATAGCACACTTGGAACATACAGAACAATTATAAAGAACAGTATCAAAACTACCTGGAATCCTGACATTGACAGATAAACCACTATTAAGCACTGGTATATTTTAGGGCATGACTTAGTAAACTATGGCCCGTTGGCCAAATCTGACCTGTTGTCTGTTTTTATAAAGTGTTACTGGAACTCAGCTATGTTCATTACTTTTTGTATACTGTTTTCAAGATATAATGTCTAGAGACTGTGTGGTTGCAAAGCTTAACATATGGACTATCTGGCCTTTTGTAGAAAAACGTTTGCCAATCTCTGCTTAGGGAAGTCTTTATCGTGTGTGTGTGTGTGTGTGTGTGTGTGTGTGTGTGTGTGTGTCGCACATATGATAGACCCATTAAGTTGATAGGTTCGGTAATCATAGTGAGGAATCTCTAGGAAGAAAAAGTTTCAAGTTTTCTGGGGACATAATGAATGGTTTTGGCTATGCTGAGTGTGGGAGAGCTGGGCAGGTGTTCCCAGGGGAAGCAGGAGCATGGTCTGAGCGGGGGCAGAGGTCCAGAGCTACAGCCTTGCTTGGTAATGGTGGAAGCTGTGGACACACAGGAAGACAAATGTTCAGGGAGAAAGAAAAAGATCAAAGTTGGCTGTGGGGAATATTGTGTGGTGAGCTGTTTTTATGCAGGAAAGGGAGGATGCGAGAGGGAGAAGGCAAGGAGCCTTGTGGAGGATGGTGCCCAGCAGTGACAAAGGCTTCAGAGAAGAGGACTGAGCTTGTGGGTGTGAAAGGGCCCCTGGATTTGAAAATCAGCTGGTAGTTATGACTTCTGTGCTCACACACAACAGAAACACAGAAATACTCACCAGAGTGGGGTGGGGAGGGAGTACAGGGGAGCCAGTATGTTCTGGAAGGTAATGGGTGTTTCATGGGATTAAAAGAAGGGCTAACAATTTTGTACTCGTATGCATAAAAATCCACCTTGAAAAGAGCTCAACTATTGTGCCAAATTCCCTTTTATAATTATAAAAGTATTTGATTTGATGGTATTGGTTACTGGAAAGTTTTTATTTCCATCATTTAAACATAGACCTAAATATAATCTTATCAGCGATGTATAGTTTTTTTTGAATAAAGATGCTGCTTCATCTATATAAGAAATTTTAATATGGTATTATTCATCAGCTTATATATAGGCTGTGTTGCCCATTGTACAGGCAAATAAAATCTGTATTTTTAATTGCTGTAGGAATCACAAACCCTCGGGAAATAAATTAGAATATGAATCAGTCTACAAAGTCAATAATTGCAACCCAATTTTGCATAAATTTGTATTTTCACATGTAGGTTGGCCTAGAGATGCAGGTGTTGAGCATCTTAAATTTCAGGTAGTAAATACTTGCTTTCCAAAAGGCATAGAAATAGCTTAGTTTAAAGTTTAATGAATACTCTCCCAGTTTCCGGTAAATTAGAACAGATGCCAATGTTTTGGATGTTTTGTAATTTAGGACCACCTTATCAGGTAGTTATGTGATTTTTAACAGTTCAGTCACTTTTCTTAGCTCAAGTTTTACAGGAATAGTAGGTTTCTTTTTTTCTTTTTTATCACTCCCAACCAAGGACAGTGGCCTCAGGGGTATCTCTTGTTGAGAGGAGGGATGAGGGGGAGGGGAGTCAAAGGCCTCTGCTGAAGGAAAGGCCATTGTGGGGGGATGGGAGAGAGGGAAACAATGTGGTTGGGGAAGAAGATGGCAGGAGGTTTTGAAGAAGACCTCTGAAGAGGTAAATGCCTTTACTTTAAGAGCAAGAGCCTATTTCTAACATTCACCATGCAGCCAATAGGCCCTGGCTTTTCTAATGGATGCACACACAGTGGAGTTTGCTGGGTCAGGATGGGGAGAACCACCCAACCTTGGTCCTCTGAGGATGCCTTTCTGCTGTGTCTTTCTGCAGATGTCTTTCTGCAGATTAGCAGATGCCTTTCTGCTTTCTCCTCTACTTCTGCATTTCAGGTTGAAATTGCTATGCTTGAAGTGACTTGACAATCAAATCAATGATCTCCCTGAAATCAGACCACAGGAAAAGAAGCAAATGACAATTAGCTGGTCGGAGAAGGGTCTCTCTTGACAAGCTCTTTTATGGAGAGGAAAAGATGATTTCAGAGACTTTCCCCCTAGAAGATTCCCTTCTGTCTCCTTGGCTAGAACTGCTTACCTGTTTCTGCTTCGTCTGGGGATGATCCCACCTTCTCTGCCATTAAGAGACCCCTGTCTGGTGGATGAACCACACTGGGGTTCAGTTGCTAAAGGAGGAGGTGGAAATGAGCTATGGTTTGAATGTGCCCCCTCTGAAATTCATGTTAGAACTTAATTGCCAACGTCATAGTGTTAAGAGGTGGGGCCTTTAGGAGGTGATGAAGTCATGAGGCAGATCCCTGATGGATGGGATGAGGGCACTTATACAAGGATTGAGAAAGTGGATTTTCTCTCTTCCACCACATGAGGATGCTGCCCTGGGGAGATGCAATGGATGGTACAGCCCTCACTATAACGTCTAAGGTTCTTGCCTAGCCACACCAAAGAATTGGAGTGGCAGCTAACCGCGGCGAGTGATAGAGACACAGACTGATGGAGAGAAAAAACTGTAGGCTTTATTGAGCAGAGTGAAAGTACAAAGCTTCCACTGTGTGGAAGGGGTCCTGAACGGGTAGCCAGAGTTAGATCATATGAATGCCTTTTAAACCCTTTAAAGCGGAAAATACGCCTTAAAGAAGATGTTACCAGAGTGAGAAACAAAGACAGTTAACATTTATGACATGTTTCAGATCTTGAGGAAAAACGGAATTGCAACTTTGATTTTATTTCTTTTATGACCTTGCAGCGGCATGGCAAAGGAGATGGGATCTCACAGGACTTTACAAAGTATGTTTACAAGGAACTGGAATTAGGAGTATAGATAAAGTCCACTGGTCACAGAAAAAAGGGCAATTAACATTCCTTTTACTTTAGTTTCGAGGGGGGAAGAGGAAGGGAGAGAGGGAGAAAGGACACAGGGAAACTTACAGCAAAATTTTCGCTGTTTATAGCTTTCTTGGGGAAGAAAACACATGCACAAATCCGGGTGTTAGGAATATTTTCAGCATATATCTTCAATATTATTCATCCAGAACTGAAGGAAGTCCTGATGCAGGAAATGAGCGAGTTTCACAGCTTTCTGAGCCCCTGCTCGACCCAGGAAGCCCAGCTCACCCCTCCTCTCATCACCAGACACTGAGCCTGCTAGTGCCTTGACCTTGCCTTGGACTTCCCAGCCTCCAGAACTGTGAGCAATACATTTCTATTTCTGTTTATAAATTATAGCTATCATGTATTTGGTTATAGTAGCACAGACAGCCTAAGAATGTTTTTGGGGTAGGCAATGAACAATGTGTGCCTCAGTAATTTAATTGCGCATTTTGTGTAATGTATGGACCTCATCTTCAGCAATGAGGCATTACAATGAGGCATAAGGAAGAGGATTTCCTTGATAGCAGGTAACCTTCCCTGAGGGTTTGCTTCCATGTGTGCCTTCCATCCTCACTTTTAGGGCTTCCTATCTTATATACGAAGAAGCGCATCACCCTCATGAAGATGCCCACTTTGATTGGTGGACAGCTTGGCACCTGGTTTCTTACCAACTCACTGTCCTGGTAGGGAAGATTGTTTATAACCTGAGAAATGTAGGTGTCTTCATGGTTAGGAGCTGCACAATGACCTGGAAATCCAACACACCCTTTCACTGTTGTGAATGTCAGCTCTCCACTGTGACAGAAAGAAGTGGAGACACCTCCTTTGCTTGGTGTGTTTGACGTACTCCTTGTATCTAAGTTACCAAGACACACAACTGATAGCAGATTCATTATGAAGTTCCCCCCGAGAGAATGTTCTTTTCATGAGGACCTATTCATGAATACCTATTTCATGAATAGAAGCACTGAGGCACTGGGAAATTCAGCAACTTGCCAAACTCACAGAGTAAGAGACGAACCAAGATTTGAGGCAGGCAGGGAAGTTTGTCCTGCCCAGATTCCTATTTATTTGTGTGCCCACTTAATGGGCATTAAAGAATGATGCTCACTTGTGTGTCAAAAATGTGCTAGGATTGTAGACGGCCTCGGATGTCCCAATCTCACCTTCTCGAACTCCCAACCTCAGGCCATCTGCCTGCCTCAGCCTCCCAAAGTGTTGGGATTACAGGCATGAGCCACCATGCCCAGCCACCAATCCCACCTTCTCTTCAGAACTCTTCAGAGATTTCTCTGATGCCCTAGTTGGGAAAAATCATGCTTTTCTCCTCTGCACTCTCATGATATATCATCTGTACCCCTCTCATGCATGGAATTGTGTCCTTGTAAATGATACTTTGATGTCTTAGCCCTGGAGCCTGTGAATGTGACTTTAAAAATAGGGTCTTTGCAGATGCCATCAAGTTAAGATGAGGGTGGGCCCTAATCCAGTGATTGGCATCCTTTTGAAAAGGCAAGTGAGGGGAGAATGACTCAGAGACACAGAGAGGAGAACCCTATGTGAAGAGGGAGGCAGAGATTGATGCGTCTTCAGTCAAGGGACGCCAAGCCCTGCTGGCAGCCACCAGAGTCTGGAGAGAGGTCTGGGACACAGCCTCCCCCAGAACGCATGAAAGGAACCAGCCCTGCTGCCACCTTGAGTTCCAACTCCAGTCTCCAGAATGGTGATAGAAAAAGTATCTGTTCTTTAAGCCACCCAGTTACTGGCAATTTGTTACGCAGCCCTAGGGAACTAATGAAGTCTCCAAAGTAGGCATTTTTCATTTTAGACTTTGTTATTTGTGTATTTCTGTGATTGCATTTCAACACTGGCATTCTTCACCTGCGAGTACCATCTTCAGGCGGGCCTTCCTTGTTGCTGCTCCATCGTCAGTCCTCTCACTTATTCTCAGCAATGGTTATTTCCAGCCTTCTCCCTGGACCTCTGCAACCACAACCCTATCTCTCTGCTCTGATATCTCTGCTGCAAAGAGAGGAGGAGCAATCAGAATAGAATCCTCGCAGCTCCAGGGCCAAACGCACCAGCCGCAGGATGTGGTGCCTCATCCCTCCCCTCCCTTAGGGGAAGTGCTGGTCTCACCTGCAGCTGCTTCTCGCACCCCAGGGCCTCATTCGTCCCCTCCTCTGGATCCTTCCCAGGAGCACACACATGTGCTGTCGTGTCTTTTATTGCAAAACCAACAACCCTCCCTGGCCCCTGCACCCCTGTCTAGATTCTGCCCATGTTTCCTGCCACTCTCGCAGCAGCGAGGTGTTCACGCATCACTGCCCCACTTCTCTCTGCAGCCCTGGCCACACTTTCCCATCACCTCCTCCAGGTGGGTGCAGCAGCAGGAA
>NC_045437.1:6244259-6246354 GCF_002776525.5 Piliocolobus tephrosceles
TGACCCAAGTGTCCCTCCGGGAGACCTGCTGTGGTTCCGGCTTCCCCTCCCACAGGGCTGACCCGTGCACCTCTTCCATTTGCCCTCGCTTTCTGCTGTTGCTCACCCTCCCCGTTTGCTGCTCCGCCCCCTCCATCACGGGTGACCAATCCCCTGTATGGAGTTCTCTCTGTTGTTCAAGGGGCCCAACTGTTTTTCTGGCCAGATCCTCAAGGACACAGTTGTCTCCTTCCTGCACTGACTCTTTCATTTTCTTCTATTCTATTTTGTCCACAAATATTCCTCTATCTTCCAGAAGTAGGTGATTCTGACACCTAAGCCTCGTGGCTGTTTCCATTCCTCTAAGGAATACAGTCCTGACAGCATCCTTATCCCCCAAGGCATCAGTGCTTCTTGAGTTGTAGAGAACTGTTTCCGTACCTTGTTGTGGATAATTAGACAACAGTTTGTTTTACCTAATCAAAGTGTCTCCAAAAGTCCTTAGGTTCTTTTAAAATGAATACATTTTTACACTTTGGGTTATAATCTGAAGATGAACACCAGTGTAATATATGATTAGTTTAGAAATCTCCCTTTGTAGTACAAGAAAAAAAAAGCAATGAGTTTTATGAGTAAAGTTAATGTATTAGCCTCTATATACCTCGAGAGGTGTTGGTTAAGCACATTTGAGCTGCATTGATTCTGGTTTTGTTTTCAGGCATTCCAGAATTTCCATTGATTGGACATCCTATGTCTATTTTCTGTTTATCTTATAAATCTAAATCTTTTTCCTCTGATAGGAGACGTTTCCTGCATTCTGGGTGATTTTATGCAGCTTGTCTGAGGAAGTACCAATTCTGTTAACTCCCCAGTGTTGATTCTCTTTTTATTCTGTGCACCGTGGGCTTACATCCTGGGTGGTATCACTCTGTGCAGCAACTTCTCGGCATAAACAGAGCTCGTTTTCTTGCTGTCATCCGGCCCCGGCTCTTTTTTGATCTTCTGTTTCATGGAGCTCACTGAACGTCTCCAGCCTCAACAGCTTCCCATGGCCCTGCGAGTTGATGTTCCTGAGCTGCTATACAATTCCGGGTATATTTCTGTGTTTTTAAGGACTTTAAAATAAACATATATGCCACCTACTGTATGATTCCAACTACATGACATTCTGAAAAGGCAAAACTATGAAGCTGGAAAAAAGACATCAGTGGTTGCCAGGACCTGAGGGGAGGGAGGGATGAATGGGCAGAGCCCCGAGGAATTTCAGGACAGTGAAACTATATGATACTGTAATTGTGTGTATCCATGTCATTCTGCACTTGTCCAAACAACAGAATGTATAATTCCAATCGTGAATCCTGGTGTAAACTATGGATCTGGGTGATTAGGATGCATCACTGTGGGTCCACCAGCTGTCATGACTGTACTGATCTGGTGCAAGGTGCTGATAGTGGGAGAGGCTGGGTGGGTGTGGGATACAGGTATATGAGAACTCTCTGTACCTTCTGCCCAATTGTGCTGCAAACCTAGAACTGCTCTGAAAAATAAAGTCTATTAAAAGTATGTACATATGCATGCAACAATTCTCTATGCAATTAAAAACAATATTTTTCTGTGTGTAGACTTTAGAATAAACCATAAATGCCATTTTCTCCTTTAAGTGACCCCTGACAGTTTCTTCCCTAGAAGGAGCCACTATTAACAATTCTGCTGTATCTCTCTAGATCCTTTCCTGTGCCTTCACGTGCACTTACACGCACGCTCACACACACTCACACATGCTGTCACAGACACATGAACACATCCGTACATACTCACACACACAACTGTCAAATGTAAACTGGATTCTACTTTACATGTTCCACAGCCCTTCATGGTTTTTCTAACAATCTTCAAAGCCTTAACATATCAGAACATACTATCAGAATTCGTTCTTTTTCACTGGTTCGTCATGTTACTCATTTCCCTCTTGGGTTGTTTTCATCTTCTTGAGTAGCTGGCAATTTTAAAACACATACCCTGAATATCAATCTTTAGCCTATGGTATATGTTGCAAATATATTCTCTCATTTTTTCTTTTTTTTTTTTTTTTTTTTTTTTTTTTTTTTTTTTTTTT
>NC_045437.1:6251354-6343081 GCF_002776525.5 Piliocolobus tephrosceles
CCTATCCATGAGCATGGTATGTTCTTCCATTTGTTTGTGTCCTCTTTGATTTCACTGAGCAGTGGTTTGTAGTTCTCCTTGAAGAGGTCCTTTACATCCCTTGTAAGTTGGATTCCTAGGTATTTTATTCTCTTTGAAGCAATTGTGAATGGAAGTTCATTCCTGATTTGGCTCTCTGCTTGTCTGTTACTGGTGTATAAGAATGCTTGTGATTTTTGCACATTAATTTTGTATCCTGAGACTTTGCTGAAGTTGCTTATCAGCTTAAGAAGATTTTGGGCTGAGACGATGGGGTTTTCTAAATACACAATCATGTCATCTGCAAACAGGGACAATTTGACTTCCTCTTTTCCTAACTGAATACCCTTGATTTCTTTCTCTTGCCTGATTGCCCTAGCCAGAACTTCCAACACTATGTTGAATAGGAGTGGTGAGAGAGGGCATCCCTGTCTTGTGCCAGTTTTCAAAGGGAACTTTTCCAGTTTTTGCCCATTCAGTATGATATTAGCTGTGGGTTTGTCATAAATAGCTCTTATTATTTTGAGGTACGTTCCATCAATACCGAATTTGTTGAGCGTTTTTAGCATGAAGGGCTGTTGAATTTTGTCAAAAGCCTTTTCTGCATCTATTGAGATAATCATGTGGTTCTTGTCTTTGGTTCTGTTGATATGCTGGATTACGTTGATTGATTTGCGAATGTTGAACCAGCCTTGCATCCCAGGGATGAAGCCCACTTGATCATGGTGGATAAGCTTTTTGATGTGCTGCTGAATCTGGTTTGCCAGTATTTTATTGAGGATTTTTGCATCGATGTTCATCAGGGAGATTGGTCTAAAATTCTCTTTTTTTGTTGTGTCTCTGCCAGGCTTTGGTATCAGGATGATGCTGGCCTCATAAAATGAGTTAGGGAGGATTCCCTCTTTTTCTATTGATTGGAATAGTTTCAGAAGGAATGGTACCAGCTCCTCCTTGTACCTCTGGTAGAATTCAGCTGTGAATCCATCTGGTCCTGGGCTTTTTTTGGTGGGCAGGCTATTAATTGTTGCCTCAATTTCAGAGGCTGCTATTGGTCTATTCAGGGATTCAACTTCTTCCTGGTTTAGTCTTGGAAGGGTGTACGTGTCCAGGAAATTATCCATTTCTTCTAGATTTTCTAGTTGATTTGCGTAGAGGTGTTTATAGTATTCTCTGATGGTAGTTTGTATTTCTGTGGGGTCGGTGGTGATATCCCCTTTATCATTTTTTATTGTGTCTATTTGATTCCTCTCTCTTTTCTTCTTTATTAATCTTGCTAGCGGTCTGTCAATTTTGTTGATCTTTTCAAAAAACCAACTCCTGGATTCATTGATTTTTTGGAGGGTTTTTTGTGTCTCTATCTCCTTCAGTTCTGCTCTGATCTTAGTTATTTCTTGCTTTCTGCTAGCTTTTGAATGTGTTTGCTCTTGCCTCTCTAGTTCTTTTAATTGTGATGTTAGAGTGTCAATTTTAGATCTTTCCTGCTTTCTCTTGTGGGCACTTAGTGCTATAAATTTCCCTCTACATACTGCTTTAAATGTGTCCCAGAGATTCTGGTATGTTGTATCTTTGTTCTCATTGGATTCAAAGAACATCTTTATTTCTGCTTTCATTTCGTTATGTACCCAGTAGTCATTCAGGAGCAGGTTGTTCAGTTTCCATGTAGTTGAGCGGTTTTGATTGAATTTCTTAGTTCTGAGTTCTAGTTTGATTGCACTGTGGTCAGAGAGACAGTTTGTTATAATTTCTGTTCTTTTACATTTGCTGAGGAGTGCTTTACTTCCAATTATGTGGTCAATTTTGGAATAAGTGTGATGTGGTGCTGAGAAGAATGTATATTCTGTTGACTTGGGGTGGAGAGTTCTATAGATGTCTATTAGGTCCACTTGGTGCAGAGATGAGTTCAATTCCTGGATATCCTTGTTAACTTTCTGTCTCGTTGATCTGTCTAATGTTGACAGTGGAGTGTTGAAGTCTCCCATTATTATTGTATGGGAGTCTAAGTCTCTTTGTAAGTCTCTAAGGACTTGCTTTATGAATCTGGGTGCTCCTGTATTAGGTGCATATATATTTAGGATAGTTAGCTCTTCCTGTTGGATTGATCCCTTTACCATTATGTAATGGCCTTCTTTGTCTCTTTTGATCTTTGATGGTTTAAAGTCTGTTTTATCAGAGACTAGGATTGCAACCCCTGCTTTTTTTTGTTCTCCATTTGCTTGGTAGATCTTCCTCCATCCTTTTATTTTGAGCCTATGTATGTCTCTGCATGTGAGATGGGTCTCCTGAAGACAGCAGACTGATGGGTCTTGACTCTTTATCCAGTTTGCCAGTCTGTGTCTTTTAATTGGAGCATTTAGTCCATTTACATTTAAGGTTAATATTGTTATGTGTGATCTTGATCCTGCCATTATGGTATTAACTGGTTATTTTGCTCATTAGTTGATGCAGTTTCTTCCTAGGCTCGATGGTCTTTACATTTTGGCATGTTTTTGCAGTGGCTGGTACCGGTTGTTCCTTTCCATGTTTAGGGCTTCCTTCAGGGTCTCTTGTAAGGCAGGCCTGGTGGTGACAAAATCTCTAAGCATTTGCTTATCTGTAAAGAATTTTATTTCTCCTTCACTGATGAAACTTAGTTTGGCTGGATATGAAATTCTGGGTTTAAAATTCTTTTCTTTAAGAACGTTGAATATTGGCCCCCACTCTCTTCTGGCTTGTAGAGTTTCTGCCGAGAGATCTGCTGTCAGTCTGATGGGCTTCCCTTTGTGGGTAACCCGACCTTTCTCTCTGGCTGCCCTTAAGATTTTTTCCTTCATTTCAACTTTGGTGAATCTGGCAATTATGTGTCTTGGAGTTGCTCTTCTGGAGGAGTATCTTTGTGGCGTTCTCTGTATTTCCTGAATTTGAATGTTGGCCTGGCCTGCTAGGTTGGGGAAGTTCTCCTGGATGATATCCTGTAGAGTGTTTTCCAATTTGGTTCCATTTTCCCCCTCACTTTCAG
Organism: Piliocolobus tephrosceles; assembly: GCF_002776525.5. Lineage (NCBI taxonomy): Eukaryota > Metazoa > Chordata > Mammalia > Primates > Cercopithecidae > Piliocolobus > Piliocolobus tephrosceles. The sequence goes on from NC_045437.1 coordinate 6,254,368, forward strand.
GCACCCCAATCAGACGTAGATTTGGTCTTTTGACATAATCCCATACTTCTTGCAGGCTTTGTTCATTTCTTTTTCTTCTTTTTTCTTTTGGTTTCTCTTCTCGCTTCATTTCATTCATTTGATCCTCAATCGCTGATACTCTTTCTTCCAGTTGATCGAGTCGGTTACTGAAGCTTGTGCATTTGTCACGTATTTCTCGTGTCATGGTTTTCATCTCTGTCATTTCGTTTATGACCTTCTCTGCATTAATTAGTCTAGCTGTCAATTCTTCCACTCTTTTTTCAAGATTTTTAGTTTCTTTGCGCTGGGTACATAATTCCTCCTTTAGCTCTGAGAGGTTTGATGGACTGAAGCCTTCTTCTCTCATCTCATCAAAATCATTCTCTGACCAGCTTTGATCCGTTGCTGGCGATGGGCTGTGCTCCTTTGCAGGAGGAGATGCGCTCTTATTTTTTGAATTTCCAGCTTTTCTGCCCTGCTTTTTCCCCATCTTTGTGGTTTTATCTGTCACTGGTCTTTGATGATGGTGACGTACTGATGGGGTTTTGATTTAGGTGTCCTTCCTGTTTGATAGGTTTCCTTCTGACTGTCAGGACCCTCAGCTATAGGTCTGTTGGAGATTGCTTGAGGTCCACTCCAGACCCTGTTTGCCTGGGTATCAGCAGCAGAGGTTGCAGAAGATAGAATATTGCTGAACAGCGAGTGCACCTGTCTGATTCTTGCTTTGGAAGCTTCCTCTCAGGGGTGTACTCCACCCTGTGAGGTGTGGGGTGTCAGACTGCCCCTAGTGGGGGATGTCTCCCAGTTAGGCTACTCAGGGGTCAGTGACCCACTTGAGCAGGCAGACTGCCCCTTCTCAGATCTCAACCTCCGTGTTGGGAGATCCACTGCTCTCTTCAAAGCTGTCAGACAGAGTCGTTCGCATTTCACAGGCTTCTACTCCTTTAGCTGAGCCCTGTCCCCAGAGGCGCAGTCTACAGAGACAGGCAGGTTTCCTTGAGCTGCTGTGAGCTCCACCCAGTTCCAGCTTCCCAGCGGCTTTAGTTACCTACTTAAGCCTCAGTGATGGCGGGCGCCCCTCCCCCAGCCTCGCTGCTGCCTTGCGGTTAGATTGCCGCAGACTGCTGTGTTAGCAAGGAGAGAGGCTCCGTGGGCCTGGGACCCTCCCGGCCAGGTGTGGGATATAATCTCCGGTGTGCCGGTGTTACAGCGCAGTATTGGGGTGGGAGTTACCCGATTTTCCAGGTGTTGTGTGTCTCAGTTCCCCTGGCTAGGAAAAGGGACTCCCTTCCCCCTCGCGCTTCCCAGGTGAGGCGATGCCTCGCCCTGCTTCAGCTCTCGCTGGTCGGGCTGCAGCAGCTGACCAGCACCGATTGTCCGGCACTCCCGAGTGAGATGACCCCAGTACCTCAGTTGAAAATGCAGAAATCGCCGGTCTTCTGTGTCGCTCGCGCTGGGAGATGGAGACTGAAGCTGTTCCTATTCGGCCATCTTGCTCCGCCCCTCCCCATTTTTTCTAATTTCCCCTTTTTTATGGTGTTCTTTGGTCACAGGCATGTTTTAAATGTTCAGGTAGTGTTTCCTTTGACTTCTGCATTTTGTGACTAGCTGGGAGAATCCTTCCCCATCATAAGATTATCAAGTTATTTTGATATTTTATTTCATTCTTTCAAAATCATTGAGAATTTACTTTTGGCCATGGTATATCTAATTTTGTTTCTCCTTAATGGATGGCCGTTTACTTGAAAACCATTGAATACATGGAGGAAATCATTTTTCTACACTGATTTAAAAATGCCACCTTAGTGATATGTCTAGATTTTCTGTTCCATTCTATTGATTTATTTTTCCTTTCCTCCATAAACACATTATGTTAATTTCTATAACAAGACAATATATTTTGATGTCTGGCCTATTTCCCTTAATTGTGTGTTTTAAATCAGAATTTTATTAGTTTTTTTGCATTTATTTACTCTGCCGGATGAATGTGGGAATCAGTGTGTCAGGTTCTAAAAACATACTGTTGTAATTTTGATCAGGATTGCATTGAATATGCAGACCAAGTTTGGGAAACTTTGGAACCTTCACAGGTGTTTGAATACAGTTCTTGCACATTTCTTGTCAGATGCATGTCTAGGCTTTCTGTTCCTCTCGTTACTGTGACTGGGATCTTTTTTTTCCCCCTATTGTACTTACTTTCTACTTGCTGTGACTAGTAATATATAGAAAATGGAGTCAGTGTAATTCATGTGAGTGGCTGTAACAGTCTTAAAGTTTCAGTGCTTTAACACCTGCAAATTTTATTTCTTGCTGATGGGTAAGTTGCTGTAAGCTGGTTCACTTCCATCTCAGTAATGCCTTAGCACTCCGGTTCTTTCCACGGCAACCATGCAGAGTGGAGAATGTCTGGACTCTCTTCCTTAAGGTTGCTGCCTGCATGCTGGCCCTCCCTTTCTGAATGCATCTCTCTCTTGTGATGGTTTTCCAAGTGGAGCTTTCACAACGCATGCGACTAACCTCTGCTCTTCTCCAGAGTGACAAGAGCCTCTGGCGTGTGACCTGTACTCCAAGAAATGCAAGAGTTTCACTAAATATTTTGCTGCAAGATAGTGTTGATCCAATTTTCTAGCCTTAAATATCATTTTTCTTACCTCTTGACATCCAGCTGCTAGAATAATGCTATGTGGTTTAGGTTTTATTATTTTTTAAAAAATCAAATACCTTGTTTCCAGTCACTAAGTTCTTATTAGGGTAATTAACGTAGGCTGATGTCACAAACAACCCACAGATCTCATCATTGAAGCAGTTTCTTCCTCATGTCATAGGCCCCTAATGGATTTGCTCTGATTTTGAAGGTGTTTTACCTTTGTCTTTTCTGGAAAGTTGCGGAAGAGCGAGGCGAAGGAGTAGTATCTTGTTCCGTCGGCATCCTCAATCCAAGGCTTTCTTGTGAATTCGTTTTTACCACATTTAAAGTGTGATGCCCAGAGTGGAACTCGGAGCTGCTGGCACCCCCATCCATCTTTGGAGGCTCTGGACATAATCAATGGGGCAGGCAGAAGTCCTGCAGCCCCAAGCCTGCTAGTCGGGGAGCCTGGAATTGCTATGCTCTTAGTACCATGTGTTCCAACGATGAATGCTTTCAGCAGCTTTTCCCACTGGCCACTTGGTCATATCCGTACCCAGACTGAACCAGTTCCTGACCCCAGGCCCTCCCCACCACGCCCATCCTACTGGGGTGCCCCTGACTGCGGCTGCCTCTTGGGGCCACGCCCTCCTGCCTGTATAACCCTAACTTTGCAGCCTGTGGGTCCTACCTGAGCTGCTCTTGCCCTTTGGAAACCAAGGATTGAGCATTGTTCCCTGAGTGTATTTTTGGTTATGACTTTCTCTTTTCTCCACAGAAAGACATCTCTCTGCAGGTGTTGGGCTTTCTCTGAGCTCAGCAGCTGCTCTTGGCCTTCTTTCTCCAGTTCCTGTCCTCCTCTACCAGCCTTGAGGCTGCGGTGTGGAGTTATGAACCCTCTGTTTTGTCTGGCTGCTTCTGTCTGGGACGATGGAATCCTCATTAAATGGGAAATGTTTATGGAGGAGGGAGATGGGGAAGTCATTCCCTCCTGTTAACATTTCAGCTCAAGTTAGCTTATTCATATGAATGACACAAAGTCATAAATTGCTCCTAATCAAGCCTGTGCACACAGTAAAGCCTCTTTTATGCAATGAGTGTTTACTTAATTGAATGTTACATATAAACGAAGGTTACTCCTTCAAGGGACAAATGTGTGAGGGATTTCAATGGAAAATTCTGAAAATGAGCCCCTGAAGGAAGGAAGATGGGAGGTGAAAGATGCTGAAAGAGAACAGAATGGGGCCAAGATGCTCCAGGAGAGCACCATGGGAATCCCAGTTGCTCTTGCGTGTCACTTCCAAAGGCAAAACGAGGATGTTGAATTGCTTTCTGAGAATCCATTCCTCTTGCAGGGACTTTTGGCCAGAGACTTGTCCATAATGGGTTCTGCATCATGTCAGAGCCCTAAACCATAATTAAACACCATTGCGTTTATTCGAGTCCTCATGGTGTTACCTTAGATTCTTCCCCACAAGGGCAAACCCCCCAGTATTGATGTCAATGCTCCATAGGATTCTGCTGGTGTTAGATGGAAACGTGAGGCTGGATCTGCTAAGTAACCTTCCACTCCTGTGTATCACAGAGGCTCTTCTGTAAGCCCCATCCGCAGGGGAGCCAGACCTCTGCACCACAGATCACGAGAGAAACTGAAATGAATGCTGACTCTCAGGAGGTGATGATAGGACTCATTTCCTTGTCATTTTTTCAGAACCCCAGAAGTTTGCAATGATAAAAACAAGAGCATTTCATGGGAAGCAGCATGCAAAAGCCCATGCATGCTGTCTATTTTTATATAAACCAGCAGAAGATAAAGAGCTTGTCTTGATTCATGCTGTTCCTCCAGGGAATGTTTTGAAAAAAAGGCAAAAAAAATCAGCGAGAAGAGCGACGCCTATAAATACAGTCGAAAAGGAAAATAAAAACAGCCCACTAAACGCTGAGTTTGACAGAAACCTAACAAAACCGAGGAACATTTTTATGTTTTTTCCTTTCAGTTTTACTTTTGATCATGTTTCTTCCTGAGGTTTTATGAATATATACGTCAAGTGGGAGAGACAAAGACCCCAAATGATTGTAGAATGATGAGAATGTAGGAAAGAGAATGTAGGCCCTTGTATTCCATGTTATTTTTCTCAGAAAAATTTACAGTTCCACATTTCCCCTTCTGATTTTCACTGGAAAGCAGTTTTCATCTGAAATGAAATAAGTGAGGATCATGAGTTTGCCTGTATGTCTTATTTGAAGCCAGCGCCGTGTCGTGTCCTCACTTTCAAACCCGTGTCTCGAGTTTACCCTTCAATTCCTGAAAGTCTGAAATTTTAGAGGGACAAAGGAAAATTAAGAATTAAGCTAAAAAGAGTTAAATTGTGGTTAACAAAGATTTCTGTAAAAGGGGCAGAAAGTAAATATTTTCTGCATTGTAGGCCTCAATTCAATGCAGCTCTGCCATCATAGCACAAAAGCAGCAAGGGACAAGATGCAAACAGAGGGTGTGGCTGTGCACAGGATTTTCACCTGTCACAAAATGTTAATATTCCTTTCATTTTCTTCCAACCATTTAACAGTGTAAGAATGATTCTTAGCTCATGGGTTCTATAAAAACAGGTGACAGCTGGACTTGACCCATGGGCCATAGTTTGCTGACCTTTGTACTAAATCATGCTCTCGACCCGACTTACCTTTAAAGTTGTTCTGATAGACACATTTCAACACTGGAAAATGGTATGTGGATTCATCTGCTTTACTGAATACTGTTACTTTTGATTACTGACCTCTGTCTTGGTTAAAGATGCCAAGAACTTAAGCATGACTCAGCAGGTGTTCTACTGTGACCTTGGGTCCCAGGCCAGGGAGGATGGCATAAATAGGGTCAGATGGCATGTTGTGGTGGGAACCATAATGATACCAGCAGCTAATGAAGCAGAACTGACTGTGTGTCTGGGACTGTTTGAAGGGCTTTAGAGCACTAGCCCAGCTAGTCAACACGATAAACCTAGGAGAAAGGTGCTAACATTCTCATTGCAGAAAGAGAGAAAGAGGCACAGGAGTTTGACTGACCTACTCAAGATGACATACAGTCCAAGTGAAAGCATCTGCTCCCACACTTGGGTGGGCCAATCCAGGCACCACCCTGACCCATTCCACTACAGAGAGGAGAGTTCTCCCCTGCCAACGACACATCCTGAGAGAGGAGAGCAATGAAATAAAACTGAGATGAAAATCATGAGCAATGAAATGAAATGAAACTTGTAGAGCTGCTTAATCTAAGAGTAAACAAATTCTGCCATAAAAGCCAAGGCTCCTGGCAAGTGACAGAAACCCAACATTGACTAACCGAAGCTCGCCTAAGTGGGACGACAGGTTGAGCGTCCCGAGAGCTGAGCCCAGAGACTAAAGCACTGTCCTAAGGATGCCCCCTCCATCCCTTGCCACCTCACATCTCTGCCATCTCCATTCCACTTTTCAGATCAGTCTCGTTGTTCCTCACTACAATGAAACAATGTTTAGGTGGTAAAAGTTGCTTCTGACAGCCCTGCCCTAGAAGCTGGTAGGTCAAATCGTGAGAGTAAGCTCACCTTCCCATCCAACTCCAGGGAAAAGTCCAGAGAGCTGCTCCAGCGACCTTCCAGTGGTGGTCAAATACCCTCTGAGAGTGAGTGCTATGGGTGCTCTGGTGCCATTTCCCCAGCCTGTTATGAACTCAACACAATACCCGGAGAGAGGGAGGTAACTGCCAGTCCCATGGACACATGGATTAGGAAGAGAATACCCCAAAGAAGAGACCCAGGCACACTAGAGTCAGAGAGAACGGGCTCCTCAGTTGGTGTGACTGAACTCCAGGGAGCCCAGAGTAAGAAAGGACCCTTGGAACCCTCCAGGAGACCCCAGGTAAGCCCATAACAAAACTTCATTATATTTCAGCTGATTAGATTGGCTCAAAGAGAACCAAAATGACAGCAAATGAGTGTTTCCCTAGCATTAGAATCATTGTATGAAGTGGTTCTGGCTAAGCTCTAGCACACAGGTTTTCAGGTAGACTTTCCATAGTCAGATACATAAACACACCGACACTCGCATGTGCACATGTGCATACACAATCTCACACAAGCACGCACCATGCGCAAACACATGCACGCACACACGGGCACACTCACACATGTACACACCATGCACGCACACACAGGCACACTCTCACACATGCACGCACCATGCACACATGCACGCACACACAGGTACAGTCTCACACGTGCACGCACCATGCACACACACATGCACAGACACAGGCACATTCATGTACACACAGCTTTCACAGTGTCTGAGTCACAATAAAATAGGCTTTGTCTTGAAATCTCAGTAGCTTAATGCAGCCACAGTTACTTCCTCACTTGCACAGAAGACTCTGGGAGCTTCCATCCTGTGACTCCATACACTCAACACATAATTCCCTGATCTCTAAGGCAGGAAAATTATGCCCACTGTCCTTGAACTTTCATTTGCCAGCAAGGGCAGGTTTACACACCTCCCCCCAACCCCGTAACATGACAAAATGGTAAAATGACATGCACACACCTCAGACGATGAAACACCCTTTGCCATCATGTTGTTCTCTTTGAGCCAGTTTTCAATGAGCTGAAATGCAATTAAGTACTGTTGCAGGCTCATTCTGGGTCTCCCGGAGGATGCCAAGGTCTCTGGCCCTCTCAGATCTCCTGGAGGTCAGTCACACCCTTGAACTCCCCATCATAATCACCCTTATTTCTAACTAAGGACGTGATGGTTAATTTCATGTGTCAACTTAGTTGGATCCCAGTGCCCAGATATTTGGTCAAACATGGCTGTGGATGTTTCTGTGTTTGGTGTTTTTTGAATGAGGTAAACATTTAAACAGGTGCACTCTGAGTAAATCAGATTCCCTCCCTAATGTCGGTGAGCCTTATCCCTCCAGATGAAGGCTGGAGTAGGACAAAGACGGAGGTCCCCTGAGCACAAAGGAATTTTGCCTGCAGGTGGCCTTTGGACTCCAGCGGCAACTCTTTCGGAGTACCTCCAGCCTGACAGTCTACTCTACCAGATTTTGGACTCATCAAATCTCCAACCAATTCCTTATAATCTCTCTCTCTCCCTATATATAAATATATGCACTCATATGTATGTGTGTGTGTGTATATATGTGTGTGTGTGTGTGCGTGTGTGTAAGAAGAGAGACAAAAAAAGATAGCCTTTCTTGTCAGAGGAGAAGTAAGAACAGGTGGACTCAAAGATCTCAAGCTGTGGTTAGTACCTTCCTAGTATTCAAGACCCTGAAAATGAACAACATTTCTTTTCTTCTCTTACAGCCATCTCCCCTTCACAAGTTGAATGCACTCATGGACCACTGAGTGAATCCAGCGTATCACCCTAGTCTACACTTTGGGTAACATTTTTATCTTTTTTATTTGTTTGTTTGTTTCTTTTTGCCATTCCACACTATATAACATTGTCTATTGTTTTACCCTTGGCTGAAAAAAAAGGCTTGATACAAAATGCCTTTCCTTTCCCTTTGGTCTCTCCCCATACCACATTTCTCTACTTGCCTTTCCATAGAAATGAGGACTTTTACTGATTTCGTATATGCACCGGCACGGTGCTAAGAAAGGAAAGGTCCACTCTATTGTAGGGATTGGCACAAAAATCAACCCCAAACTAAACTTGGTCTTATGTAGGAAGTGAAATAGCCAAGAATCCTCTAAAATTAAGGCAATTCCAGACTGTAAGGATGAACACAGAAGCAAATGCTGTCAAGAAATGCAGGGTTTCTTACCTCAGTCATTAATGACCCACTAGCCTAGCATGGCAGACAGGTATTGATTGCAATCTTCCACACTTCCACACAGTTTTGATTCCTAGCCTATCTCACCATGACTCAGTTTTCCTATGTATGACGTAAAAATAAAAAGACAGAAATTATCTCAAAGTTTCTGCAGAGATTAGTGTGAACAATGACAAACACTCAATCTCTGGAAAATGCCTTAAATCACTAACAGAAAATTCATGAACAAACATTACCTCTAAGAGAATGAGTATCAGAGCTAAAGAGAACCTTCCTTTCCCTTGCAGCCATTCTCTTCAAAATAAGGAGCCTGATGTTTCACAAAACCATCTGTTGCCCTCTTCTGTTATTACAGCTGAATGCTTTAGAAATCATTCTGCACCACTAAAAATAAAATCCACGTAGAACCTAAAAGAACCAATGCCAAGTTACTGAAGCCAAATTCAGGTTGTATTTTTAAAAGTGTCTATGAAATCATCTATAAATAGAAAGGCTCTCCTGTTATTTTTAATTACTTCATTTTAATGGAAACAGACTCCAGTTGGTGAGGATGTGGTTAGGATGCCATGGTACAGGGCCTGCCCTTCTGGATAGAAGGCTGACTCCAGCCAGATGAAGCCAGGGGGTGGTGGTATTGCACTCAGCATCTTCAGTGCTTACCCTTGGTTATTGATCCCAAGCCTCCTTAGAAACCTCCTGGGGTGTCTCAGACCATTTCAAACATGTGCATATTTCTGTAAGTCAAATGACGAGTTGATTTTCTTATATTTAAGGTAGATGTGGACCACAGAGAGTTTCTCTGTGAGCTGGAAGAGGAAACATTCCTGAGTCAAACGCTAGGCCAGTGCAACAGCTCCAGGGTCTGCTGGCAGAGGGGTGTGTCTCAGACAGGCATCTGTGACGTGCAGTGTGCTGGTCCAGTCCCCCAGAGCCAGGGAGCCTCCCACCCCATGCCACCTCACAGGGCAGGAAGAGGGCTCATTACTGCCTCACACTGGCTTAGGGAGGACAGGAAACAAGGAGACAGCCTGGGGGACTCTGGTTGTGGCCCCCATCCCCAGACCTGGATGGAAAGCTGAGAGTCTGGGCAAGTGCTCGCTGGTGGCTCTGGTCTGCTTGTGTGACACCATGTGCCACCACAAGCCACAGGAAATAAGCAGCACATCAGATGGGCAGAGTGAGGCCCTAAGAAATCTATTCTGCTTCTTGTGGCAAAAGCCGAGCCTTCATGCCCCCGGCCTCACACAGCTCTATCTCCTGCTGCAAAAGTGTGCCCCAGAGCTACAGCCTGACTGGCCAGGCAGATATTAGAGTTCCTTGTCTCAGATTTCCTGTCTGGGTCACTACTTGAAGGCCATGTCAGACCGGGTAATACTCATCCAGCAACATGAGGGTGTCACTCTGCCAGTTATCTCCTGTATGGCCTTGGGTGTGTTCCTTAGGCCCTTTGTGCTCCTCGATTTCCTCAGCTGTAAGAGGCGGGTGATAACTGCACCTGTTCATAGAGCAGTTGTGAGGATTGAGTAAGTTAAGTCAGTAAGGAGCCTGGGGTCATTCCTGGCACATAGTAAGCCCTATAGAAGTTTTTGGCAATTAGATCATTACATGTACAAGTTAACATAATTGTGAATATCGTGGATCCATAGGATGGACTGATTGTGTATTAACAGGAATTTGTTCTAATCGATTATGTCCTGTCTCTGACAACAGCCGTGGAATGTTAAATGTGAAAGTGTAGGTGTGTGTACTCCTGCTCATGAAGGACAAGTTAGATAACTTGCAAGTTTTATGATGCACTTTATTTGTTCCCAGGATGATGATTTTGTCATGTTCCTCTTTCTGTCTCAAGGGAAGCAGGTAACAGGGCCATCCATTTGTATGTGTAAAATAAAACTATCAAAGCAAAACATGATGACAAACCACAAGTGCTTCTATCCTCATGCTTTCCACGATGCTTGTCAATGAGTGCTCACCATGGCCCTCTCCTGGCCTTCCTACTCCCAGCCCTCTTCTGGCTTTCCCACTGAGTGAGAGCTTATTTGACAGGCAAGACAGCATCTCCAGGCCCTCTCCTGCCACTTGAAGGAGGCCTCTCAATCTCTCTGGCCACCAGCACCCCAACTCAAAATGAGGATTTCAACAAGATGAACCCTATATTCCCACCTTGACTTCTAAATTGTATATTGCAGAGAGAGTGCTGGGAAAAAAAAAAGAAATGAAATGAAGTGAAAAAAATGAAAAAGAGAAAGGATTTACTAACCCATGACATTTATGTCTAGAGGACTCACAAATGAAATTTTGAGAAAAAGATACGGTTATGTCTCAGCAAGTAGAGTTTCTGAAACATCATGTGCCAACCTCTCCTTCGAGGGTTGTCTGTGTCTTCTTGGGTGTCAGTGATTCTGGTGCCCACGTTTCATGATGCTGACACAATTCATTTTATTTTCAGTAGGAGAAGAGCAGTTACTCAGGACAGCCATGCTAGCCTGGACTAATCTGGGTAAATTGTCCCACACCAGAAATAAACAGGCCGTCAACCCCAAATGTCAAGCATGACGCAAGGAAGTTGGAAGGACCCACCAAACTCAAGGATTCTCCTAGCACACAAACTGAGGAAGAACAATACATAGGACTCAAAGACTAGATACGTCTCTTCAGTATGCTATCTTTTGTATTCATGTTGGAGTGAAGATGGGGAATTAGCAGCAAAGCACTGTACAGTCCCTTTTGGAGTACTGACCAATAATTTCATAAAATGTACAGTTTTACTCAAAATTAATCATGGGTCGTTGGCACGGATCTCATATGAATGGCTGGGTGCTGTCCTCCTGGTAATGAATGAGTTCTCACTCTTAATTCATTCAAGAGCTGGTTATTTAAAACAGCCTGGCGTTTCTCTTGCTGCCTCTCTTGTCATGTGACACCCCAGATTCCCATTTGCCTTCTGCCCTGAGTAAAAGCTTCTGCACCAGAAGACGAGCAGATGTTGGTACCCTGCTTGTACAGCCTGCAGAACTGTGAGCCAAATAAACCTCTTTTCTCTAAAATTACCCAGTCTCAGGTATTCCTTTATAGCAATGCAAAATGGTCTAATACACCTGTCTACACCACTTAGTTCAATTTATTAATTATATTTTGAGAGTTGTTTAATCAGAGTATGTTGTCCTTTGCATGTCAGCAATTGAGTGAAAGTGATATTCAGTTGGTTTTGATTCTTTGCAAGCAAAGACCTGGCATAAGTCACTTAAGACATCTTATTTCTATTTAGATCAGATTACTCAAATCTGTGACATATATATTATATATAAATATATATCATACATTATATATTATTTATATAATATAGATCATATATAATATATATTTTTATTATATATGATATTATATATCATATATAATATGATATATGATATATAATATATAATATGTTATATATATTATATATAATATTATATATGTATAAATAAATTGAAAATAGCCTTCTGAGGCTTGCTGTATTCTGCCTGGACTATTTCAAGATTCCTTGACAGGGAGATGAAGTTGGTTCCATGTCCCTGTGTGATGGGAATGCTGCAGGATGTGGCCCCTTGTCCTGGGAGCTTCTGGAACTCTCTGAACTTCTCACCCAGGCTGTTCTGTTGCTAGAAAATTTTTCTTCAAAGATAAGTTGAAAAATCTTGTTTGCAAACTGTCAAAGCCCCAGAGGCACCACTTTCTCTGAGTATTCTCATCTGTAGCTAACATTTCTCTTGTGACAGTACACCAGGTCTAAAATTTAATTTCCTGGTATTCTGACGTAAGAGCATGATGACGCAGGTACCATTAGACATGGCCTAGGAAGCTTTTGGCCAGGAGCAATTCTTTGTATAATGGGTTGAAAAGAAAAGCCTCATGTAGAGAATATTTAAGTATATGGAGCTCTTGAGTTAGCCTTTCCAAAAAGTGATACTGTTGAGATTACTTTTATTAAAGAATTAAAAAATTCCGTGGCCATGACTTCCTTAAATTTTTAATCACATATATAGCTATATTTGTGTTGTAATTTGGAGGAGATTGGGCCATGACCACTGGACAATGTCCAGGATACCCCTTGGCCATCTTGACCTGACCCTGGTCTTTAAATACTGAAAACCTTGGCATACTGCCATGCATCCTAGCTCTCTGCCCTACTTGCCTACCAATGGAAGTTTCTAGATACAGAAAACAAGGACTGAAGAAGTACTCAGCATTTCTCAGAGGCAGCAGTGCAGAGAAAAAAGAATGTGAAGCAAAAGGCAAATGACTCTGGAGGGGGGCCGAGTGTGTGTGTGGTGTTTGGACAAAGTTGAGGACAACGTGGCCCATGGCAATGAGTGGCTGGTGTGTCTCTGCCTTGTGCTGGCTGTATCTGGCTGTGTGGCACTTCGTGTGGCAGGTGACTGAGAACCTTTGTGCCCACCTTGGCAATGTGGCCTGAGGAGTGTGCCTGGAGCTGGCTGAAGTCAGGGAGGCTGGGGATTGCTTATGGAAATCCAGGGGGCCTGGGCCCTAAGGCAGCAGTGCTCACTCACCTCCATCTCCCCTAAATTGGCAGCTGCTATGGGGGCTGGGGTGCTGCAAACACAGGTGGACCCAAAGTCTGAGTGTAAAAGACAACAGTACACTTTCATGGCTGTGGCTAGACATAGCAACTGCTCGTGGTAAACCATCAAAGAAATGTAGATATATTCCGACAAAAATAAAGAAGCATCCTCTTCTCCCAGTTCCACACCCAGTGCTAGCCAATATTAATGGTTATATTTATATTTGTATAACTGTTATTTTTTGGGGGTGACCTATTCTTTTCAGTGTGGACAGTAATTATACACTGCATTTCTACAGTTCTGGGAACTGTGCCATGTTTTATCTGATTTACCTGCCTTAGGTCACCATCTCAGGAGTGAGCCATGGAGGGTGAAGATGGGATGGGATGGATAAATGGGCTGGAGATCAGCAGGCCAAGAAGGGTCTACAGCCCATCAAAATTGGGAGGGAAATCTGGCTCCTGCAGTGTCCTCTAGCGCCCTCTACTGACAAAGCTCAGCACTGCACCAGCGGGTGAAGGAGGAATGTTTGCAGGGCCCAGAACCAGGATCACATACAGGCATTGAAGGGTGAATTTGTGGCTATCAGACAATATTTTAATCAACACCACAGAATGTAAGAGTGAGTATTCAGTGAGCAGTAAAGAAGACCAAAATCCTTGCCCCCAAGGGCTTGCATTCTCACCAGAGGAGACAATGTTAACTCAACAAATAAGTGCAATGCACAGATGTGGGTGGTGATTAGTGCTAAGGCAGGAAATGAAACAAAGGACGGGGTTGGGAGTGCATGGAAAGTTTCAATGTAGACTCCATGGGGACTGGGAAAGACTCCTAGACACATAGGCCTGACAGCAGTGAGGGAAGCATGTACCAAGGTCCTGTGGTGGGAGCATTCCTGGTATTACAAAGGTAAGCAAGAAAGCCAGAGTGACTGGGGTGTGGTGAACATGGGAGAGGTGAGGTCACAGAGGTAGCAGGCCTGGAGAGTGTGTGCATGTGTGTGTGAATATGTGCATGCATGTGCATGTATGAGAATGTATGCCTGTGTGCACATGTATGTAAATGGATGTGAATGTGTGTGTATGCAGTTGTGCAGGTGTGTGAGTGGGGGCATATGTATGTGTATGTGCACTTGTGTGAAGGTATGCACGTGTGTGCACATGTGAATGTGGTATGTGCACATGGATGTGAACACAAGCATTTATGCATTATAAATATAGTTTATAATGCATAGCTTATCATGCAACATGGAAAACATAGTTGTATTATAAACAATGCAACTTTGAGAACATGTGCACGTGTGTGCAGAGTGTGTGCATGGGCATATTTATGCATGTATATGTATATGTTTGTGTTGTCGACAGGATTTACAAGTCTTTGTAGACCATTAGAAGAACACTAACTTTTACTGTGAGGAAAACAGAAGGCACTGCAAGTTTTTCAGCAGAGGAATGGCAGGATTATCTCCATATTTTAACAGGATCTCTGTAGTTGCTGTGGTGGGAGACTTGGCTGTCATGGGTCAGGGCTGGGAGCAGGGGCTCCTGGAAGGAGGTGGGGGACAACAGTGGCTTGGCCCTTGGTGGAAGCAGTGGAGATGCTGAGAAGCAGGCAGTCTCTGGATGTATTTTAAAGATAACACCAACTGGATTTGCTGAGGATATGAGTGGAGATAGTGATTGGTCTGAAAGTTTCTGACTGAGGGATTGTTTGAGCTGGTTATTTCTTAAAGGGGCAGGAAAGTGGATCTTCCAGCAACTGCAGGCTAAGATAAGAAAGAGGCAGTGAAATCACTTTTAGGAATCTCCCAGCTCATCTGTTATCTTCTGGAAGAGGGCAAGGCACCACCAGGGCCACTGACTGGTGAGGGAGGGCTCCCCCAGGAGATTCTGCTCATCCTGGCTGTTCTCTCTTGAACTTGGCCATGCAACCTAAGGATTCCAGATGAGCATTGACATTTGATTTCGTGTGCACCACCTTAAAGTAGAATTTCTTACTGGCAGGCTAAGCTGTTCCCTGCCCAAGAGAGGTTATGTGTCCCTCTATCAACTTGAAAAATAAACTCTGGAAATTCAAGAACTCCGAATTGTCAGAAAATAGCTCTGTCCTTCCACCAAACCCACTAGGAATATGCTGAAGACCACAGGAGTGATGTCAACAGAAGCATTTGTCCTTTTCCTGACTCTTTCAAATCACTTGATGAGAGATGTTTCATTTCTGTTCAGATGCAAGCTTCTTCCTGGAGTGGAGGCTTACAGGCAGGCTCTGTGGCATGCACTCCCCAGCTCTACATGGTGCATTTTAACTGAAGTGAATACCCTGAGAAGGTTTTGCAGAAAAATCAAGGAGATAATTTACCTATGTAAATACCCAGCCATGTTCTTTCCTGTTCTGTTGTGAGCTCTCTGAGTCAATATGTGAGGAGTCAGAACTATGATGTCACTTGAAGGCCAGGGTTTCAGAAGTTGCCCAGCGTAGGAGGAAATGAAATTCACCTTCAGGATACTGTGTGAGGGCAGGAAGGATCCTCAAGCCCTTCACCCTTTGGTCAGGGCTGTTAAACACTCTCAGAATTAGACTTACTCTTAACGAAATGTAAATGTAAATTACTTTCCAGACCAAATACAAACCACCCTTTATCATCTTCAATTTTGAATTCTTTGTGCCTCTCTACACGAGCATTAGCAAAGATAATTGAAACTTGCAGCATTTAAATCCATGTTTTAAAAAATGATTCAGGAAGCTTGTCAATGTCTTTAGACTATTACAGTGTCATTTATTCCTGCCAAGAGGTCTACCAAGCAGTTTTGACCCAAATGTGGTATCTCTTAGTATCTGCTTCCTCTGGCCTCCTAGTAGACACACGTTGACTTCACTCTTGTCACGGATGTGTCTGGCAGTGGCTTGGGTCCCTTCGATGATAATAAGAAGCGTCCCTTGTGTGAGGGCCCCTGGGACTTTTCTGGAGAAGCAGCAGCATTAGCTCAGCCCAACAAATTATGGCTGTCACCAGTGGCTGTGCCCAGAGGATGAAATATGTTCACGCAGTGGAGAGCCCCTCCTGAATGTGCTGAATCTCTCTGCCTTCAGCACAGTTCACCTTGAGAGAGAGTCAGGCTGGCTTTGGGAATGGATTTAGAGAGGAGTACTTTGACTCTCCTGCCTAATGAAGATTTGCTATGCGTTAAGACTCTAAATTATTGAAGCCAAGAACTACTAATAATCAGAGCTGATAAAAGCATTAAGGAAACCTTTAATCCGCTGGTCCTGGGAGCTGGAGGTTTGCACAGCCTGTCATTTATGCACTGCAACAACTAGTCTTAATGGGGTTAGCATGTCTGAGATTGGTAATTATTACAGGCACTGCTTGCTGAGCCTCCGAGAGCCACGCTTCAGCCCTGAAAGATCTTCTGGGTATTGTTTTATGACTTTCCCCGGCTGCTTTTGGCTGGCTGAAAATGAGCACAAACACTGCTGCAAAATTGCTCTTCAGGAAGACGTTTCTGAAAATTTGCCCCCAAGTGTTTATTTCTTTTAGGCATAAGGAGTCAGAATTAGTGGTAAACATCAGAGTATAATTCTTAGATACTTTCACTGTTGAATCTATTCTTTATTTGGAGATTTTAATTTTCCTCCCTTTGAGATAATTGCATTGATTTTATTACACCATAGTATCAGCCTTTAAAAAATATTTGTCATTCTCAAAAATTTGCCTGCCCTTGATTGTGAAGTCATTTTTTTTTCATAAAGAAGGTTTGATGAACATGTTCATTAATCTATACTATGTTTATTGGGCAAATGTATAGTTAAACCTGTATCTTCAACTCTCAAATAATGTCTTAGTCCTTTTTGTGTTGTAATAAAGTGATACATGAGGCTGGGATATATATATATATATATATGGCTTATTTGGCTCATGATTCTGCTGGCTGGAAAACTGAGCCTCTGGTGAGGCCTCAGGCCACTTCCACTCACGGTTAAAGGCAAAGGGGAGCCGGCATGTACAGAGATCACATGGCAAGAAAGGGAGCAAGAGGGAGAGAGTGGAGGTGCCAGGCTCTTCTTAACAACCACTGTCTTGGGAACTAATAGAGCAAGAAGTCACTCATTACTGCGAGAACAACACCAACACGTTCAGGAGGAATCTACCCCCTGACCCATATACCTGTCATTAGGCTCTGCCTCCAACACTGGCAATCAAATAACGTGAGGGTTAGAGGGGGCAACATTCAAACCACAGCTACTAAGCACCTGTTTGGCCTGCATTTGGTGTGTGTTCTTAAAGGTGGGAAAAATAAAAGGGCTGGTCCCTGGCAGAGGAATTCAGAACATGTTAATATCTACAGGACTTGGGCAAAGGCAGTGAGTAGAAGTGGCAATACACTTTAATAAATGTACCTTCGATAATCGCTTGAACCCAGGAAGCAGAGGTTGCAGTGAGCTGAGATCGCGCCACTGCACTCCAGCTTGGGCAACAGAGTGAGACTCCATCTCGAAAAAATAAAACAATAGTGCCTAGAAGGATGTTCTTCATTAACATTGGCTGTGACTTTAGCACAGAGATCACTGATGTGCTGACATTTTTGTACAGTTCCAAGGATGCCACCTTCAAGTGTGATTGGACTAAGATTATGAGACCCCCCCGACTGGGGTCTTCCATTACTCTAGCATCTCACAACCAGGGGCTTCAGTCAGAGAAACTCTTCCCCACTCTCTTTCCATGTTATCTACAGCCTTGTTCACCAAGATTGCCCTATAAAAATTGGTTCTGCTGGTCGTTGGTATTGAAATTCAAGTGTGATAATTCTAATGGAATTATTGTAAATGATGGTTCTTATGTTTTATTTAGGCACTTCACCAAATGACCTCAGCAGAATGGGAAAGTCTCACATAGGTGACTTGCTATGCCCAGTAGCCTGCGTGTCACTCCACAGATACTGACTTCCCTGTAACTTTACTATTTTGGGGTAATTTATGTTTCACAACCAAAACATCCTGTCAAGTTTTAGTAAATCGGGTGAGATATCTAAATTATGTTAATAATTCTTAACACTTTTCATTTTGAAATAGTTTAAGTCTTAAAAGAAGTTGCAAAAATGGTACAGAAAGTTCCTACATGTCATTTCCCCATCTTTTCCCTATAATCTTCCCTAGCCATAGCACACTATCAAAACCAGACCATTAATATTAGACAACTCTATTAGCTCAACTGAGGACCTAAATCAGATTTCACCATAAGTCTCTATTTTTAAATGGTATTATTGGCTGAATTTGTCTCTTACTTGCAGCCTAAAGCATTCATAACTGAAATATCATGCAACTGTAAGTATGTAAGCACACAGACACACCATTTTTGATTTTCTGATTGGATTTTCAGTAGACAGACACTTGGGAATGTTAACTTTAAATGTATTTAATAGACATTACTGTCCTACCACTAGAGCTCATAAATGGACTTGTTTTGAAAAAGTATATGTTATTATCACAGAACAGGATGATATCTTTTAGAAATCTCTCCCATGGATTAGGGGTTCATCCTGACTCTTATCTTCTTTTTTCAATGTAAGTGATTGTCTTTAAATAATCATGTTTGAGCTTCTGTCCTAGGCAAGCCTGAGGCTCAGTAGATTCTGTGCCCCTTCAGGGTATGAATCTCACTAAATTAATCTTTCTATTCTCTGTATGTAGCAGGGTCTGGCATACTCTAGGTGCTCAATAAGCTCAATAAATGTGTGTTAAGTGAGCAAGTGAATAAATGACCAGATGCAGATGGAATGTGGCATGTTGTTCAGCCTGTGATGTGGATGGATAAATGGGTGGGTAAAAAAATGAGAATTTTGTTGATGCCACTCTACTAAAACTCACTTTTAGATTTCAGAATGTCTGTTCTGGTAATGCATTCAGTATTTTAGTGAATACAGCTGCACTGGGACAGAGTTGACCAATCATATCTCTGGCTGGTGTTGGACATGGGCCATCTATTCAGTTGTCCCTGGGGCGATTCTTAGAGACAATAGGGGAGGTTTCCTACCTGGACCCATTTCTTCCACCTAATTGTGCCTCAAGACACACCAGAGAGGGTCATGTCATAAATCGGACACCTATGAGAGGATGACACACCTATGAGAGGATGACACACCTATGAGAGTATGTTTCCAGACTGACTCACTTTTAGGTCCTTTCAAGCAGCAGCAGGAGGCTGAAAGCTGCTCTTCTCAAGACCTGGCCTTCACATGTACCTTGTGGGGCTGTGGCGGTCTCTGTGCACAGGAAGGTCTAGAGCTATTGTGAACTTAGACCAGGGATGGCAGGGCCAGAACCCTGCTGTGGGCAGCTCAAGGGCTGCAAGGGGGCTTGAGAGCAGTCAGTGTGGAGAGAGGCTAAAAAGGAAGAGGTTGGAGGGGGTGATGGTCTGTCTGGTCAGGCCAGCTGGAACGGCACTGAGCAACTTGCTCCACATGTTGGTCTTTTCCTTGCAGCATTCCACTTTTGGCATCAAGCACTGTACCAGTTAGGGATTAGCTTTAGCTGCTAAAAACAGAAAACTCAAAATGACAGTGGCTTGAGCAAGATTTCTATTTCATGTGTAAGTCCTGGCCAGCTCTGGCTCTTCATCACAGCAGGGATCTTGCCGAGCTGCCAAGCATGGCCCTCATCTTCCCAGCCCTGGTGTACCCTCGGCCATCCTGTCCATGCTCCTAGCAGAAGGATGGAGCAAGAGGTTGAGGAAGGCAGAAATGTGCATGCCAGCTCTCCTACGGGATGCCCTGAGAAGCCATCTCTGCACACTTCTCTGACATCCCATGGGCTGGATCTTAGTCACACGAACACACCTATCTCCAAGGCAGCTGGAAAACGCAGTTTCTATTCTGGAGAATAGAAACTCCTGTCACAATGCCCAGTTCCATTCTGATAGGAAAGAGAAGAAAACAGCTATTAAGGAGATATTAGTAGTCTCTGTCTGAAGGTTAACTCTGAAGTATCATTTACATACCTGAGAGCACATTGTCCAAAATTGTCAGTCATCATTGTCTAAATTCAGTGGCAAGAACTGTCCATGGTTCAAGATTTTGTCCTTCTTGTAAGCTAAAATGTTAGCTTGTCACAGTTTCATGGATGCTGGTGGAAGACATGAGACTCCTGAGTCAGAAGGAAAGGACAGTCCATTGCTCACGGTAATGGCAGTGGTCAGAGTATCAGCATTTGTTTCTCACATGATGATGCTAAGGAGGGCACAGCGACACTTTCACACACACCAGGTTTTGTTACAGGAGACCAACCCTGAACACAGGGAAGCCAAATCTTCCAACAATGCCTGTCTTTGCTGAGGAGGGAGATCTGACCTCAGTTCTCTAAGGCTGATCACTGTCCTTGACAATGACCTTGCAGACACACTGGGACCCATGGAGAGCTGTTCCACATTCCATAATGACATTCCTCCAATCACGTTGTTCCTTAGCATCTCTGTTTTCATTATAGCTCTGTCAGATCACATATCATGTGGCATCCAGGTAGCTAAAATACTGCAAGTGAGGGACTTAGCAAGGGAGTAAGGCTGAAAAAGGTTTTCCTTTCCCCCCAGTCTGTTAATTCCTTCTGGTTCTTGTTTTTTTTCCCCCTTGTTACAAGGCAGATACTGAATGGTCAGGACTCAAACCTTCCTCCTTGTAGCAGAGAGGCCTCAGTCAGCTGAAAGGAGGAAGTCAGACACTTATCTGATGCTGCAAAATACATCCTTATGGTGCTCTTTGGACAACTGTGGGTTTGCCTTTGGGAGACAACAGTTTTTATTATTTGCAACTCTGTCAATGTCCCCTATTTATATTTTATTAAACTCATTGAAAAATTTGTATGTCAGATCATTCGGTTAAAGCATTTTAAAGGCCCAGTATCTCATCATATTGGGGTTTGTCACCAATTATCTTACAGGAAATTTGGTTTCCCATCCATCCTTCTCCTCCCACTTCAGGGTCCACCTGCTAGTGGCCTGGGTATCTCCAGGGGCAGGTCCTCCCAGCATCTACATTTCCTCTTCTGGACCACTGGGGACAAAGGCTGGAGAGTCCACCAATAGCACTACCATGACCTCCTGGCAAAGGAGACAGATGACTGCAGCTTACGCCTTTAACACTGGCTTTTTCTGAGTACGTTTTACAGTTGCTGGTGGGGGCCACACTGGGAAAAATATTTCCCGTTGCTTTTTCCTTCCATTCACAGAGAGTCAGCCCCCAGCATTAAGACAGAGCAGTTGTCCAAAATTAGATGCTGCTGCTCTCATTTGTTGGTTAAAAATAGCTGTTCTGCACCCTTTATGCCATCACCAGGGGCTGTTTTCAGCCAATGTTTATGACAGAGAAAGACATTTGCTAATTCGCTGCTTATTCAAGGAGAATAGAACTTATTTGTTGTTCCCCTGCAAATAGACAACTGGGGATGTTAGCAGCAATTTACTTGCATTTTCTTAGGATTTGCAGGGTGGTTTTGTGATAGGAAAATGGCTAGTGAGGACAGAGGAAAGAAGGGCACACATTGAACCTAATTTTTTAAAAGAAGCAATGAAACTGGGCCCAGCCAGTGAGGCAGCATACGGTGCTGGACAAATCTGATAAAAGGGGAATCACCAAACTTGCCATTTCAATGGAGTGAAGCCCAAAGGAGCTGGAGCACCTAGAAGGTTTGCAGTCCCCCCTCCCACCCCAAGGCCTTTGGTTCGTCCCCAGAGTGTGCCCAGGGCTTCTGATGCCAGAGCCCAAGAGGGAGCTTTTGCCTTTTGGATTCAGGGCTTCCTTGTATTCTCACAGAGTCAGAATGGCTGTGTGTTTACGTGTGAAGCCCTGGGCACCCCCTAGCCCCTTCGTGGGCTGTCCTCCACCTTTTCTCTTCTCACCCTTTGCTGTCCCCCGAGTCCTGCAATCCATAGTGAAGAGGCCAGAGGCCTGGGTGGGGAAGTGGGCGGGGGCAGCCATGGCAGTTTCATCAAAGGCGTGGGATCTTTTTATCTCTGGTAATAAATAGTAGCATGAAACTATTTTAGGGGCAGCGCCAGTTTCCGAGAATTTTAAAGTTCAATTTTCCGGGAACAGAGTCTGAAGACATTTATCTCCAAGGCAGCATTAACACTGAACTTTAAAAGGCCAAACATGGAGGAAAGCCTTTTTAACACATTGCTTTTGGATCTCAGGGTGGGCCAGCAAGGCAGCCAGCCAGAGATCAAGATTGCACCTGTCCCAAGCCTGGGTATAAAAACAGAACGGTGGACACAACTCCACGAGAAGGTTTTGACCAAATGTCTTGAATCATAGAAGATTTGACTGTAAACCTACTCCACATTTGGTGGATGATTTTGCTGAACTGAGCTAAGATAGAATTGGATATTGAAGAGCTAAAGTGTGTTGACTTTTAAACATTTTTTATAAGCTCAACTTTTATTTTAGATTCAGGGGATACATGTGCAGGTTTGTTACATGGGTGTATTGCGTGATGCTGAGGTTTGGTGTGTGAAGGATCCTATCATCCAGGTACTGAGTATAAGTACCCAAGATTTTGTTTTCCAACCCTTGTTGCTTCCAATAGTCCACAGTGTCTACTGTCCCCCGCTTTGTGTCCATGTGTACACAATGTTTAGCTCCCACTTGTAAGTGAGGACATGTGGTATGTGATTTTCTATTTCTATGTTAATTCACTTGGATAATGGCCTCCAGCTGTATCCATGTTGCTGCAAAAGACATGATTTCATTCCTTTTTATGGCTGTGTATAATGCCATGCTGTGAATATACCACATTTTCTTTATCCAGTCCACTGCTGATGGGCACCTGGGTTGATTCCATGTCCTTGCTATTGTGAATAGTGCTACGATGAACACAGAAATGCATGTGTCTTTTTGGAAGAACGATTTATTTTCTTTGGGTATATACCCAGCAGTGGGATTGCTGGGTGGAATGATAGTTCTGTTTTTAGCTCTTTGAGAAATCTCCACACTGCTTTCCACAATGGTTGAACTAATTTACATTCCCACCAACAGAATATAAGCATTTCCTTTCTCCACAGCCTTGCCAGCATCTGTTGTTTTTTGATGTCTTAATAATAGCCATGCTGACAGGTGAGAGATGGTATCTCAATGTGGTTTTGATTTGCATTTCTGATGATTTGTGATGTTGAGCTTTTTCTCACATTTATTAGCTGTTTGTACGTCTTCTTTTGAGAAGTGTTCTTTCATGTCTAACGTGTGTTTCAAAGTACAATGAGACATAGACCCAGTAATGCAGACATGAACATATTTGTCCTACTTAAGAATGTGTCTCAGGACATGGGGATCTTCTCTTTGAGGAGCTGTTCTGCCGATTCTGGGCCCCATCATACTGGCTGGAAGGGAAGGAAGGGCCCCGTGCCCACTGATGAACTGCACTTCTGTCTTCTTCTCTTGCCAAGACTTGCTCAGCAAAAGCATGCAGTGGGGAAGAGCAGGAGTCCAGGCGTGCAGGCACAGCCAAGGGTCTCCTGGATCAAGGGTGGGCTGGGTTCCTGCAGTGTGATCTGTGCAGTCACTTAGGGCTCCTGCTCAGAGGGCCCAAGACACAGTTAGTGTCTGCTAGCTTGAAATTCTTCATACTTTTTGAATAAGAGGCTCCACATTTTCATTTTGCATGGAGACCGGAAAGTTATGTGGCTGGTCCTGGCTTTGAGAATAATGAGGAGAAAAGTCAAGTGGAGGGGGAATAAGGGTCAAACAGGAGTGGAGTTGAAAAAACGGAATGTTTAAGACAGAAAATCATATATTTTAGGGTACTTTGCAGACAGCAAGAGAGAGGAGGAGAGTGAGACAGAAATGACGATGGTTCTTCATCATAAAGAAAAAATAAAAGACTAAGCATGTCATGTGGCCTCCAAGATACTTGGAATAAAAGATGGGTTGGTTCCAGGTAAATCTTAGCTCCAGGTGCTGCATGGACAGCTTCAGTGTTTGCATTGTCTGGAGTTAAAATAAACATGAGTTTGCCTGCATGGTTGTCTCCATTTTCAGCAAAAGTCAATTAGGAAATGATTTTCTTCAAACCATATTGGCATTTTTTTTTTCCCAGAAAAATTTGGTTCCTAAATGACAGGGGGACTAAAGGTCAAATCATTTTTCCATTACATTTAATGCAGGAGCTTTCCATTTTTTAGGCCTCCCTGCAGAAGAGTTTCAATTGCATTTCCCTTTGTTCTCCAAAGGGAGTTTCACAGTTCTCTGATTTACGCTAAGGTCAAGAGAAGGTTTGCAAGCTGCCACAGAACATAAATTACAGAACCTCCTGACAAAATGGTGGGTCAGAAAAGTAATGTGGAATACATTAGTGAAGGGTAGATTAACACAACTTTAAGTGCTAATTTATTTCTCAAATGTGCAGCTTGAAGTCTTTCTCTCTTATCATTAGACTCAAGGCTGAGTCTCTTCCATATTGATCAGGAGCCTCTGCAGCAGGCACACGCAGGATGCTGTGCTGTGCGTGGTGAGAAGTGTGACTCACTACTGGTGAGAATTATTCAGCAGACAAAATGAACTGGGAGGAAGTGAGTGATCTTTACCTCTTAGGCGAGAGGATGCAATTATCAAGGAAACCGATGCACAGAACACAAAGCACCAAGCATGTATTTGGCTCTCCTCGGTGTGTTTTGTGGTGCATGGTGAGGGGTGCACAGACCTCCAGGGTTTGCCGTCCTGCTGGGAGAGGAGAGTAACAGACAGAAGTCATTCAGTGGCAACCCATGGCTGATGGCTTGCAGAAGAAAGCCAAGCCACTGCTTGAGGGAGAAAGGCATTGTGTATGAGATTCTTCTAGAAGGTGGGTCTTCAGTAGACCTTGAGGGAAGAGGCTCAGGGGGATGTTTGGCAAGGATGGGGGAGGCCTGTGGGGGAAGGGTGCCTAGAACAAAGGACAGAGGATGGTGTGAGTCACTCTGGGGAGTGACGTAAGTAAGGCGAGTAACCCAGAGAACTGTGTTTTCTAGGAAGGCAGTGGGCACCGGGGCGGGGAGGAGTGGTCAGAGTGGGGACAGACTGTGGATGGGGTCAGCATCTCCCTCTTTCTACACTGCTCAAAGTGATCCCCCGCCGGGATGGAGGTGGCGAAGCTGAATCCCCACAGCAGTTGCTGACCATGATCTCAGGAACAAAGAAGCAATGAATGTGGATTACCCTTAGCAGCTCTCATCTGAGCTTCCTGGGTCCAAGACATGAAGCCCAGGATTAGATATGGAGAGAGGACTCAAACTCCACTGAATTCATGAAACTGGTGATCTGGTTAGAAAGAGAATCACACGCAGAGTGTTAAGGCTAAATATCAAAACACTGCAGAGGAAGGAGGCATCACTGTGACCTGGAGTTAAGTCAGAACAGATGTTGTGGAAGAGTCAAGGTCCAGAGGAGTCTCAAGCAGGCACACGCCTCGGCTCCTTCATTCATTTACTCAGCAAAGAATGCGGCCACCACAGACCCTGCTGGGTGCTGGGTGGACAGCAATGATGGACAAAGACATGGAGCCAAGACAGACCACAAATATATAAAGAACAAATCATGACAATAATTTCAGATGCCAATAAAGAAAATAGACCACCATGGCAGGATAAGAAGGATGAGGTGTGGGGAGGAGAGTCTGATTGAATCATCCCAGGAGGTATCTCTGAGGAGCAGCATTTTCAAGGATACCTGGATGATGGAGATGGGGTCAGGGTGGGAAGGGAATTCTCCCAGGGGAGAAGGTGTGTAGACAGAAACACACATGGCATGTGTGAAGGTGAGGAGGTTTGCTGAGCTCCCAGCACTGTTCTAAGAGTTTCACCTGCATCAATTCATAATCACCCTAAGAGAGAGCAGGGATGTGTTTCAGATTAGGAATACAAGGCTGGGAGAAGCTTCACCGCTGCTCCAAGGTCACAGTTGGAAGGGAACAGGGCTGGACCTGGAACAGCAGTCCCTCTGACTCCAGGGTTGACTTGCTGTGTGTTTTCTCAACAGAATCCTCCAAACAACCTCATTGATCAGCCAAGTGGGGCTGGGGAAGTGGAGCTCTGCACCCAAGCTGAGCTCAAAGTGCCAAGAGGAAATAGAAGAGCTGCGAAAAGAAGCAACATGTCAGCTATATTTCTGCGGTAAGCCATTCAGTTGTGGGGCTTTGCGAAGCAGCCTCCTGCACGCATACTGGACGAGGAAGACCAGGAAAGATGATGCACCCTAGGCTGAAAAATTCCAAGCCCTTTAGGGAATAACACAGCAAACACTCTTAGTGTATTTTTTCTAAGTGGTTTAATGGAAATACCAGCTTTAGGAAACTAAAGTGATAAATAAAGAAGATCTGAATTTTACTTATGATGAAAATGCAAGGCAAGAGTATCTTTTAATGAGAATCTCACTTATTTGGGATTTCCCACTGAAGAGCACCAAGACAGGATATTTCTAATTTTTTCAACTAGGCAAACTTTAGAAATTAAAATCTAGAAACCATGAAACAGATCTCTGGATATTTGTTAAAACATTTCTGAGCTTTGTTTGAAGTAGTCCATGAGACCCATGAGATCCATATTTTTAATTCTGGTTCAATGTCGTATGTCCATTTTGGGTCTGTACATAATTGATTCTCCAGGTTGTGCATATCTTTGTACCATCCTTGATGCTACAGCCTTCAGGGAGCACTGCAGAGTTTCAGTGTGAGTTCTCACACGCGGACGCTTCCTTTCTCCTCTCTGTATTCTTTCCTCTTGCCTCTAGTAAAGACAAAGTTAGAAGAAGGGCAGAGGTCTCTTTAGAAGCTTAGCTGCTGTCTATGGCCTGGGGCCTCAGCAGGGAAAGCAGAGAAATCAAGAAGGGACTGTCTATTCTACTCTAAGTGATGTCCATAGTGCATTTAAAATTTTAGGAGCATAATTTCTTATTCCTGCATGCTCCTTCTTAGTAGCTGGGGCCTATTTTGAAGTCAGGAGAGTGAGGAACACAGAGGGCTGCTCCTCATTTGTCGTCATCTGAACTCACACACTGAGAACATACAGAGGGGTAGTGAAGTGTTTCTTCTGTTGTTGATTTGCCTTAAATTAAGAGATAGCCCCAAATGAGCAGGCCATACCTTCTGCAGACCTGTGGAAGGCCTCGTGTCCATCCCTCCATGCCCAAGTGTTCTCATCCTGGGTTGTTACTTCTTTTCCTGTGTAGAAGTAAAATATCGATTTGCACAGTGCATATGTTTGAGGGGCACAGAGGTGGAAGTGGGTACAGAGTCAGGCCTAGGTGAGTGTAGGTGGAAGTCCTGGGGGCTTTGCTTCTTTGCCAAGGGTGCTCCTCTGCAATCAATTCTCATTGACCCACTCATTAATTCAGCAGATCATTAGTCCAAAGTCAGTGCCATCCAATTATAACCAGCTCCTCAGGTGAGCAAAGTTCTTCTGCTCGCCAAAGCTTGAGAATGGCTGGCTGCTGTTTGTCCCAATCTTAAAATGTCTTCTGCTGGCCACTTTGAGCTGGTTGTGGACACAGGTGTGCAGAAGGTGCTTGGGATGCTACGGCTACCTGCTCCCTAGCCCTCTTTCAGTGCGAAGTGGGAATGCTAAACCTGTGTTTCCCTAAATACCTTGCATTTAGGGTCTGGATATAACTTAGGTTTCGCCCTGTGAATCCTTGAGCTTAGACTCAGTCCCGATGGGGAGGGGTGGGCATGCTCTCTGTTTTTTCATTGCAGAGGTGGTGTGGGGCTAGCAACTGCCATGGAAGCTTCTGGAGTCAGTGGGTGGCTGCCGCACCCTGCAGTTCCCTCACCATTGCAGGATGGAGCTCTCTTGGTGACCTGGTTTCCCTATGGCTTTGAGAGTTTTTCTTGTGTGTTCATCCCAGAATTTGTTTCTTTACTGATATGGTTTGGCTGTGTCCCCACCTAAATCTCATCTTGAATTCCCATGTGTTGTGGGAGGGACCCAGTGGGAGGTAACTGAATGATGTGGGCAGGTCTTTCTCATGCTGTTCTTGTGGTAGTGAATAAGTCTCACAAGATCTGATGGTTTTATTTTATTATTTTTTTTTGAGATGGAGTCTCACTCTGTTGCCCAGGCTGGAGTACAGTGGTGTGATCTTAGCTCACTGCGATTCTCCTGCCTCAGCTGGGACTATAGGTGTGCACCATCACGCTTAGCTAATTTTTGTATTTTTATACAGATGGGGTTTCATCATGTTGGCCAGGATGGTCTTCATCTCTTGACCTCATGATTCAGCATCCTCAGCCTCCCAAGGTGCTGGGATTACAGGTGTGAGCCACTGTGCCCGGCCAATCTGATGGTTTTATAAGGGACAGTTTCCCTGCACAGTTCTTTCTGCCTGCTGCCATCTATGTAATATGTGACTTGCTTCTTCCTGCCTTCCGCCATGATTGTGAGGCCTCCCCAGCCACATGGAACTGTAAGTCTGTTAAACTTCTTTCTTTTGTAAATTGTCCCATCTCAGGTATGTCTTTCTCAGCAGCATGAAAACAGACAAACACATTTATCCTTCCCAAGTAATTCTGTGAGCACTGGATAATTTATAAAAATTCCCTTTTGCTTAACAAGGTTATAGTGGGTTGAATGCTACTCTCCCTCCCCACCGCCCCCCTACCAAAAAAAGATGTGTTCACATGGAACCTGTGAATGTGACTTTGTTTAGAAAAGGAATCTTTGAAGATGTAATTAAGAACCTAGAGAAGAGGGGATCAGCCTGGGTTATCTGGGTGGGCCCTAAATTCAGTGACAATGTCCTTGTAAGAAGAGAAGTCTGGGTGCGGTGGCTCACGCTTGTAATCCCAGCACTTTGGGAGGCCGAGGCGGGTGGATCACAAGGTCAGGAGATGGAGACCATCCGGGCCAACATGATGAAACCTCGTCTCTACTAAAAATACAAAAATTAGCCTGGCATGGTGATAGGCACCTGTAATCCCAGTTACTTGGGAGACTGAGGCAGGAGAATTGCTTGAACCCAGGAGGTGGAGGTTGTAGTGAGCCGAGATCATGCCACTGTACTCCAGCCTGGTGACAGAGCTAGACTCCATCTCAAAAAAAAAAAAAAAAAAAAAAAAAAAAGAGAGAGAAGACCACACGAATGAAGGCAGAGATTAGAGTGATGTGGCCACAAGCCAAGGAGCTTGTGAAGGCCAGGAGCCACTAGAAGCTGGGAGAGCCAGGAAGCATCCTCCCCATAGCCTTTGGAGGGAGGGTGGCCCTATGAACACCTTGCCTTTGGACTTCTGGGCTATAAAGCTGTGAGATAACAGTTTCTGTTGTTTTAGACACACAGTGTGTGGTTATTTGTAGAGCAGCCTCAGGAAGCAAACATATCTAGCTAGAGAGGATTCTGTTCTCTGCAATGTAGACTTGACTTACTCACTCAAGTTTTCTCTCACAGTTGCAACTAGCACAAGGCTGGAGCATTCATAAACTCAACTGAAGGCTTGGAGAGGGCATAAAACTATAACACTGTGAAATCTTAGTTCTGGCTTCTCAATATCAGTGGCCCTGGGAGCCATTGGCCAAACCCATCGCAGTGTCATCACCAGTGATCCATCTCTTCATCTGCTTCCACCATCAGCTATTGTGGAAACCAACTAACTTCAGATGGAAGTGCCTGGAGACAGCACCCTTCCTCTTACAGGGAGCATGCTTTCTTCCTCTCCTAGCCAAGGGTAGTAGACAGAACTCAAATATTTAACATCAAACAATGTCCACAGAAATGTCCTATTCCATTTTTATATAGGGTGACTTACTGACTATGCCACTTCCTTCCAGAGCAAGCTCTGGGATTGGCCACTACAATGTTATTCTGTTCTGGCTGCTATCAGAATTCCATAAACTGGGTGGCTTAAAGAACAAATCCACAATTATTTCCCATAATTCTGAAGGCTAGGAACACCAAAATCAAGGCATGGGAGACCTAATGTTTAATGGAGGCCCCATTCCTTGTCTGCACAGGAGCATCTCATTGTGTCTTCACATGGCAGAGAGCCAGGAGGGAGAAAGCAAGCTCTCTCATGTCTTTTTGTAAGGGCACTAATCCCATTCATGAGGGCTCCAACACTCATGATGTAATCACCTGCCAATGCTCCACCTCCTACCATCCCCTTGGGGACTGGGCTTCAACATATAATTTTTTTGGTGGCAGGTGAGTGAGACACAAACATTTAGCTCATAGAAATGACTTAAGCAAAAAGACCCACTGAGGTTTTCCTGGAGAAAGAAATAAACAACAACCTCCCCCACCCCCACCCTACACCCAAACAGCTCAATATTTCCTCCCAAGATAAATATTGTTGCTTCCCTGAAGGATAGGCAGTTAAAAAGAATGTTTTCCACACTCCAAGTGCATCATTACTGCTTGGGTTCTTCATGGTTGCAGAAAGATAAGACCCCGGCCAGGCACAGTGGCTCACGCCTATAATCCCAGCACATTGGGAGGCTGAGGTGGGTGGATCACCTAAGGTCAGGAGCTTGAGAGCAGCCTGACTAGCATGGTGAAACCCCATCTCTACTAAAAATACAAAAAAGATTTAGCTGGGCAGGCGGTGGCAGGTGCCTGTAATCCCAGCCACTCGAGAGACTGGGGTAGGAGAATTGCTTGAACCTGGAAGGTGGAGGTTGGAGTGAGCTGAGATTGCACCACTGCACTGCAGCCTGGGCAACAAGAGTGAGACTCTGTCTCAAAAAAAAAAAAAAAAGAAAAAGGAAAAAAAAAGGTAAGACCCAATGATGTTTCTTCTCCTTCTGTTCCCTGACCCAGTCTCTAGCCCACACCCCAGTTTGAGCTCTCGGCAGATCCTCCCAGGTTCTGCTTCCATTTCTTTGTCCATGTTCTTCAAGTCTTTTGTCTAAAGTCCCCTTGTGCAGCAAGAGAATAAATGGTCCTAATATTGCTAATCTTTGAACACAGAAATTTCCAGAAAGATCCTCATATGATGCATTGCTCAGACCTGTGGGAGTATAGGCCATCAAGCCCTTAGTCTTTTCTCAGCAATTCATCCTTCACAGCAGATATGTGGTCTTACGTGGTTCCTCTTTTTTTTGAGCCGGGTATATGCACAGCTCAAACAGGCTACATCAGCTTAAATGTAATGGAAGAAGTTCCAGCTCTTCCCACTAATACGATCTGTTTTATCAGTTTGTCAATATGTCAGCTGGTGGAATTGCTGCCGATGGCAGCATAAAACATTTCAAGGCAAGCACCAGCTGTTGGCAGGACAGCAGCAATGGCTGAGAGGATACCAGGCTCCTGCTGGGCTCCAGTGCTCTGTCTTGCTTGACTTACATTTTGTTTGCATCAGTAACTGATATAAACCCCAAATGATCAAGGCTCCAAGGGCCTCAGGGAGTACAGTTGTGTATGGAGGCAGAACTGCTTAGCAGAGGTGAGCCGATCACTTTATTGGTGGTGGGAACCCAAGAAAGCAACGGGAATTCCAATTGGCATTTCAGGCATGGAGATGCTGGGGGCTGAGTGGAGGAATGATTAACGAAGAGGGGGAGTGTCCTTGCTCTCTTTAGACTTTATCCTTCTGCTGTGGTCAAGCCCATCTGGTCACCAAAATAAGATTCTCAAATTAAAAAAAAATAATTAAAAGATACACAGAAATTCCAGGAATGGCAGAATTTAAGTTCTCATTGTGGTGAACTATCGCTATGAGACCAAATGAAATTCATCTGCATATAGTGATAATGTGGTGTGAGAGGGAGGAAGGATCCCAGTGCCTGCAGGTGTCAGGACGTGGATGTGCACAGCCCATCCTCAGAGCCTACCTAGATGGAGCCTCCTACCCTAATAGTATCAATGCAGCAGATGTTTATTGTAAGAGCCAAACTGTGTACTAAACATTCTGGGCATTTTATGTTTTAACCCATTTGGTGCTCGGTCATTATGAGCAGTCTCTACATTTAGCACTGCATCTTATAGGTGCCACACCTGAGATGTGCAGACGTTGCTTACTTGTCCGGTGGTGCAGGGCAAGGGGCAGAGCTGACATTCAGTCAGTCAGTCTGACTGCAGAGTCCACGTCTCGACTGTGAAGATCGTGGCTCAGAATTGCTGTGGACAGTTCTAAGCTGTGTTGGGAACATTTGTTCAAGTTCAGCCCGAGGCATGGTTCAGAAGCTGAACTCACCTGTCATGCTTCCAAACCCACTGCTTGTTTAATTGATCTTAAAGTTTTCAAAGTCTGAGACAAAACAAATTCTCTGGACCCTGGTTAATGGCAAGAGGAGAGAAACATGATCAGAATGCCTGTATCTCGGGTGGAAACGTGGGCCCACCCTGTGGCATGCACTTCTTTCCCCCACGGAAAGGTAAGATGATACAAATGTTCCATCAGCAAAAAGTTCAACAAACAAAGAGACAGCATAGCAGGGTGGGGCGATGGGCTTTGCAGCCAGGATGGGACCACACAGGCTGGCTCTTATGATGGTTGTTAAACAAGTTGATATTTTTGTTTTTTTTTTTGTTTTTGTTTTTGTTTTTTTGAGACGGAGTCTTGCTCTGTCGCCCAGGCTGGAGTGCAATGGCCGGATCTCAGTTCACTGCAAGCTCCGCCTCCCGGGTTCACGCCATTCTCCTGCCTCAGCCTCCGGAGCAGCTGGGACTACAGGCGCCCACCACCTCGCCCGGCTAGTTTTTTTTGTATTTTTTAGTAGAGATGGGGTTTCACCGCGTTAGCCAGGATGGTCTTGATCTCCTGACCTTGTGATCCACCTGTCTCAGCCTCCCAAAGTGCAGGGATTACAGGCTTGAGCCACCGCGCCCGGCCACAAGTTGATATTTGTAATACCCATAAGAGACAGGCCCATAGTCAGTGCTATAGTAAATCATGATATACATGAAAATGGTTACACAGTCCTATCAGTGGACTCGAGATTGAGTTCTGGCTTTCCTCTCCAGTGATAAAATTTGTTTTTGTTAGAAATTTATCAGTCAGACAATATTAACCATCAAGTTACTCATAGAGCTGGGAAGATTTAAAAATGCACAGATGAGCGAGACCTGCCAGCATCACATTGCATTTTGGATCTGGGACTACTTAGAAGATGGCTATCTTCTCAAGTTTGCCTGGCCTCCCAGTGTCCCGGACCCTGGTCATTGCTCATGGAACAGCCTGATCTTGGCCACCATGACAGCTGCCACTGCTCTTCTGTCGGCCCTGCCCCTTCCTTGGCCTCCACCAGGGTGGGTGTGTGCATTACCCTCTTGTCCTGGGGGCAGCGCTGGCTCCAACTGCCACTTCCTGACCCTGAGGAAGTCCTGGACACAGGATCTGGTACTTGCAGCAGCTGCCGGGAGGGGACCGGTAGCACAACTTAGCATGTGGGAGTTACAGTCCATGGGACACACTCTACCAGCATGAGACAGGAGAGGGGGAGTGCACTCCACACTTCCTCTCCCCTCCTGGCTCCAGGGAACTGTCCCAAGGCACCAGCTCTGTCCCTCTGTGTGGCAAAGTGCAGCGAGGTCCTGTACCCGGTTCTCTGTGAAACAGTGGCAGCACAGCCCTGCACCGTGTTGGACTGGCTTTCCCTCTCTCCTGGCTTCTCCTCCCTTCTCCTCCTTCTCTCCATCCTGGAATCGCAGCTCCTCAGATTCAATAGCCCTTTGGTTTGACCTCAGGTTCTGTTTTCTGGGAAACCTGGCCTGAGACCTGTCTTGAACTGCAATATTCTCCTTTCCTTTTTTGACAGATGCGTTTGATGCGTTCAAACCCCTCAGTCCCCTGTGGACAGGTCCTCCCTCTTCCTTCATTGTCCAGCTTGGTCCAGACGGTCAGCTTTATTTTTAGGGGCTCTGGTATCCACGCCTGCTGCCACTGCCCAACTCAAGTTTCCTCCCATCTGTCATAGGCGTCTGCCTGGCCCTCCTGCCTTTCCCAGCTTACTCATTGTTGTAATGTCTTCCCACCAGCCCGATGCATTTTTCATCCCCTTACAATTTCTTAATCCAAGCCTTGCAGAATGAGCTCAGGGCATGTCATTGAGATCTGGCACGACCTGGACTTGACCTGTCTCTTTCCAGTTGTTGCCCATTTGCTTCTACACATTGCAGTCATTTGTTCAACATTTCCTGAGCATCTTCTAAGTGCAGGCCCCGTGGGAGACACTTACAATATCGAGGTCAGCATAAAGGGCAGTCTCTCAGTTTCCTGTGCCGCCGTAATTAATTAGCATCATCTTGGTGGCTTAAAACAAGAGAAACTTGTTCTTTCACAGCTCTGGAGTCTAGAAGTTGGTTCCTTCCAGAAGTTCTGAGTGAGAATCTGTCCCAGGCCCCTCTCTCAACTCCTTGTGGCTGCCGGCCATCCTCCACAGTCCCTGGTTTGTGGCTGCCTCCCTCCAATTTCTGCCTCTGTGTTCACGTGGGCCTTCCCCCGTGTCTCTGTGTTGAATCTCCTCTTCTTTTTCTTATAAGGACACAGGTCATTTAGGGTGAACCCTAAATCCAGGATGATCTCATCCCAATATCCTTAATTTAAATTACATCTGCAAAGACCCTATATCTAAGTAAGGTCATATCGATAGATATGGGGTTTAGGACTTGGAACTATCTTTTTTAGGGGTGCCATTCAACTCGTTAAGGGCAGAAGATGATTTTTCATTCTCATGCAACTTCCTGGGGTTGGCATTTAGGAGCATGAGAGATTAACTGTGCTACCTTCATTCATCCTGCACGCGCCTCCCTCCCAGAAGAGTATTTCTTTCCCCATCTCCTTTTTCCAGGCACAAGTCAAAGGCTGAGTTTCCATGGAGGCTGACTGGGCGGCCTCCTTCCAAGCTGCTTCTACCCCTCAACTTGTGTACTTTGAGTGTGCACTGGAGTCATCTGTCTAGAGTTTCCCTCCCTTTCTGAGTTGTGACCTGCTGGAGGTCCAGGGATGTGTGTGGTATAACGTCGTTTAGGTGATGTTTACTCAACCAATGTTGAAAGAAATGGAGACCTCCACCTAGAAGATGACTCTTTTTGGAGTTCTTTCATTATGGGTTTATTTTTTTAGCCTAATAATGTGTTTAGACATTGGTTGAAAACAGTTGCATGGATGATACTCATTACATGTCTTAACTCTTGAAGATTTCCGTGAAAGATAAGACATAATAGTCATTGTTACTAAGTAATGTATCATGCTTCCTTTTTAGAGTTAATATCTTTGCTCTTAAATACTGTTTACTCAATTTTGTAGACCAAAAAGTCTTGAATGTAATGCATTTTAAATGTTTCTTTATTCTATTTAGCTTAACAATGTTGATGAAGAAAGTCCCCAAAGGGAATATAAATGAAAGTAATTTCTGGTTCATGCTTCTCACTGCCCCATTTCTATTTATTTAAAGTAACCATCAGCAGGTGAAATGACCCACAAGTTATGCTGTGAAAACATAAGCAGCAGATTACCCCATTTTTTTATATTGATAGCAGTCTTGTGAGCTACACCTATTGCTACAACTTTTACTAAAGCATTTATTGCTTATTTCATGGATTGCTGACTCCTTGGCATTAGTTGGGATGGCTGTGAGGATTTATGGGTAAGCCTTCATGGGTCCATGTCTGAGAAAAAAATCAAAGGTCTCTCTCCTTCAGTTGAACACAGGACGTTAAGCAATGTGCTTAGTCTGTCACTGAGGCAGGCCGAAGGGAAGCATAGACCCGTGACCACTCTTTCTAGAAGAAATTAAAGAGGAAATATATCTGGCAAATTATCTTTTCTTAAATGGATATTTTCCCTCAGTGGTAACTAAATGCACATAATACAATATTCTAGAAATATAAATTGGTCAATATAGTGAAAAATGTCTTCTTCCCTTCCTGTCTCCAGCTGCTGAGTTCACATCCCCAGAGGCAATCTGTTATTCGCTTATGTCTGTTACATCCTTCTGGAGACACTCCACCTCTTATAGCTAAATCGGTGACACAGCATACACTTGCTTCCTTCCCTGACAACATATTTCAGAGCTTATTCTACATAAGTTCTATTTCAGTATAGAACCTCAACATTCTCTTTTACAGTGGCATACATTTCTTACCAGTAACATTCTGACATTTATTTAACAATTATATTACTGAAGATCAGTTGATATTTGAAACTTTTGCTCATACAAACAAGTGCTGTCCTGAATATTCTTATAGAGACGCTGCTGTCCATACGTATGAGTATGTCTGTAGGATACGTTCTTAGAAACTGATTTGCTAGGTCAACGTTTATGTGCACTTAAAATTTTGAAATCCACCGTCCAATCATTCTTTGAATAATTTTCCCCAATTAATATTCTCGCCAGCAAAATATGGCAATGCCTGTCTCCCAACATGCTCACCAGCACAATGCATTACCCACATGTGCAAATTTTGCGATCTGATAGGTAAAAAATTTTATGCCACTGGAGTTTTAATTTGTAGCTGTCTTATGTGTGCAGTTTCTTCATTCATTTGTGTGTTCATTCTGCTGTTATTAGTTGAGCACTGACTGTGTTCTGGGCTCTGTTCCAGGTGCTAGTGATGAAATCCTGAACAGAGCAAACCCCAAATCTCCTATTCTCATCCAGCTGACATTTTAGTCAGAGGGGACAGGGAAAGGAAGAACAAATAGGTGAAATACACACCTATATGATGGTGATAAGTTCTAAGAGAAACAAACCAGGGAAGGGGGTTAAAGAGTGCAGGTGGAGGATTGTATTTTCCATGAGGGAGAAGGAGGCCTCCTGGAGTAGTTGATGTTCGCACAGAGACCTGACCAGGGTGAAGAAGAGACCACAAAGGAATCTAGGGAGGAGATCCAGGAAGATAGGACAGCAAGCACACAGGCAGTGAAGAGTCGTATTCTAAGGACTTGCTCAGCATTCGTGCTGCTCATCAACAGTGCATAACAAACAACCTGACACTGAGAGGTTAAGCAGCAATCATTTTCATATGCTTGTGAATTCTGTGGGCCAGGAATTTGGACAGGCCTTAGTGGGGATGCTCTTCTAGCACCTTGATGTTTGGGGCCTCAGCTGAGAAGACTTGAATCTTGGAATCTGGGAATCTGGGTTACTTGAGGGCAGGCACTGGACTTTTCCAGAGGCTTTGTTGATCACATGCTGGCACCTGGGCTGAGATGACTCGAAGGCTGGGCTCAGTTGGGACAGTTAAGCGGGGCACCTACCTGTGGTCTCTCCATGACACTGGATCACTCCCTGCAGGCTAGCTAGCTTCTGACAAAGAACATTCTGATGGAAAATGTTCCTAGATTGACACAGGAACATGCCCAGGGAGGTGGCATAGACTCCACCTCTTTTATCAGGGTAATGACAAGGTCATATTATTGGGAGATGTATTAGGGTTTAACCTGAAAAATGGAAGCAATAGGATATACACACACACACACACACACACACATATATATATACACACACACATATACATACATACACACACACAAACACATAAACCTGTTAAACTTATATATATGTACATATGAGATAGGAATTTATTTATATATTTTAAGGAATTGACCAACAAGATTGTGGGGGCTGACAAGTTCAAAACCTGCAAGGCAGGCTGGAGCCCCAGGGAAGAGTTGATGCTGCAGTTCCAATCTGAAGAAGTCTGGAGGCAGAATTCCTTCTCCATTAGGTGACCTCAGTCTTTGCTCTCAAGGCTTTTAACTGGTGGAATGAGGCTCCCTCACATTACGGAAAGCAATCTGCTAATCCAAAGTTTGTTGATTTCAATGTTCATGTCTAAAAAGCACTTTTTTTTTTTTTACTTGGAATGAATAAATTTATTTTTTAATTTTTATTTAATTTTTAATTTTTTATTATTTTATTTTATTTTTATTATTATTATACTTTAAGTTCTAGTGTACATGTGCATAACGTGCAGGTTTGTTACATATGTATACTTGTGCCATGTTGATGTGCTGCACCTATCAACTCGTTAGCACCCATCAACTCATCATTTACATCAGGTATAACTCCCAGTGCAATCCCTCCTCCCTCCCCCCTCCCCATAATAGGCCCCGGTGTGTGATGATCCCCTTCCCGAGTCCAAGTGATCTCATTGTTCAGTTCCCACCTATGAGTGAGAACGTGCGGTGTTTGGTTTTCTGTTCTTGTGATAGTTTGCTGAGAATGATGGTTTCCAGCTGCATCCATGTTCCTACAAAGGACACAAACTCACCCTTTTTTATGGCTGCATAGTATTCCATGGTGTATATGTGCCACATTTTCTTAATCCAGTCTGTCACTGATGGACATTTGGGTTGATTCCAAGTCTTTGCTATTGTGAATAGTGCCGCAATAAACATACGTGTGCATGTGTCTTTATAGCAGCATGATGTATAATCCTTTGGGTATGTACCCAGTAATGAGATGGCTGGGTCATATGGTACTTCTAGTTCTAGATCCTTGAGGAATCACCATACTGTTTTCCATAATGGTTGAACTAGTTTACAATCCCACCAACAGTGTAAAAGTGTTCCTATTTCTCCACATCCTCTCTAGCACCTGTTGTTTCCTGACTTTTTAATGATTGCCATTCTAACTGGTGTGAGATGGTATCTCATTGTGGTTTTGATTTGTATTTCTCTGATGCTAAAAAGCACTTTCATGGCAACATTTAGACTGGCACTTGACCAAATATTTGGGTGCTGTGGCCTAACCAAGTGAACACTTAAAATGAACCATCACAGGGGAATATTGTTGCTATCATCTTTAGGAAATGCCATCCTCCACATTATGCTTGAAGGAGAACAAAGGGACTGGGATTGTTGGAGTAGGGGAGTGAGGAGGAGCAGGAGGAGGTCAGAGAGGCCGCAGGGCACTGATGTATTGGAGCCTTTATGCCACTGGGCTCTGGCTTTGACTCTGCAAAAGGGAATCAATGCACTGTTACATTCTTAGAAGGGTCACTCAGGGTGCCCTGTAAAGAACTGTAGGAGGGAACAACATGGAAGCAGGGAGCTCAGTTAGGAATTGCAGTAATCCAAACAAGAGGTTGATATGGTCCTTTTAGAAGATGAAGCCAAGAAGGTCTTGGACATGTTAGGGATGAGAGAGAAAGGGAAGAGTCCAGAATGATTCCATGTTTTGAGTGAGAAATGGAAAGATGGATTTGAGAATACTTTTATATGTTTCATCTGTATTTCTTGTTCTGTAAACTCTCTTATATCTGTTGTCCATTTTTTTTTCTATTGCATTCTGACCTTTTCCTTAAAGATTTATTAGAGCTCATTATGTGTTGAGAAGATAAGCTCTTGTGAAATAAATTGCAATATTTTTTTCTAGCTTTCTACTTGTTCTATAATTTGGATTTTTTGTCACTTAGAATTTATATTTTTGCTACCTGCAGTCTAATTCATGTATCTCCTGGGATCAAGCTTTCTTATTTTTTGATGGGAATGAACAAAGGGCGAGGCCAACTTCTTTGCATAAAAATATTTCTTCTTCCAGTAGGCTTGGAAAACAATATTTGTGTAAGCCAGGATTTAGGAGTGATAGAGGTTTGCAATTAACAAATTTATAAACACAGTTTAAACCACTATCTTCACTGCTTGTTCTTCCAAAGCCCCATTTACAGGACAGTTCTATCTTAAAGGACCTTAATTGAATTTTAATTCTTTGCTTTCCTCTTTACTACCACTTCTAATAGTGATTTTGGCAGAGAAATGAAGTAGGCAAAAGAGAGGTTGAATAACAGAGAAGATAATCTAGAAATGCTTAGTTAGCTATTGAATAATTGAGTTGAAATAGTTTTTATCTCTTCACATTGTGAATTTTAGTGCTCGAACCCTTCACTTGCATAATAATTGCATTGAACTGTAGTCAATTATACTCAACAGAAACCTCCCAATAATAAGTATTTATTAATTCAGATTTATAAAGCAAACACATTGTTCTTGGTAGTATATGCTTTCCAGGAACATGTCTTGCACAAAATTCTCTACCTTCACAAAACCAAATATTATTTACTTATTGATTGTCTCTCTCTTTGGGTTTGAATACAATAAAAACAGATCTGTACTTTATCAGTTTGATAAGAAACTCAACTTTTTATTCTTAATATGTTAAGTTTGGAATTCCCTTTAACAACATTTAAGGTACATGATCACAAATCTTGGATATTGGGTAATGCTTCTTGCATCTCACGAAGAATGTCCTAATGAGATAATCCAGCTTGGGTTTTGATGAATAACAGATATGGCACATATGCATATTATATTTTCTTTGTACTTGCAGTTCTTAACACTAGACTCACACTCTGTCTTGGTCAAACTCCAGGGTAAGTGGACCCTCCCTGTTTTTTCTACATTAGGACCAGCGGTGCAGCTGCTCAAAATCTGTTCCTATTTCGTTCTAGACTGAACTCCTCCCACATGATTCCCAGCTTCTTTCTTTTTGAAATCAACTGTTGTTCATTCAATTAATAAGGGTGTATTAACCAATTACTGGTACTCAGTACCATGAGTCATACAAGTAAATGTAAAATATGAATTTCTCTGTTTCTGAGATTTGAGGCTATTCAAACAAAGCCACTATCAACAATGCGTGACCAATGGCAACTTCTCTTTTACAGAAGAGATAGTGTACAGAAGACAGAGATGAATATGACTTGGAATCTGGGAAAACTTTGGAGGAAAATGGACCTTAGCTGTGGCCTTGCAACTTGTGTAAGATATGGAAGAAGCAGGGAGTTTGGGGAAGGACCGTGCTAAGGCTGATTATCATCAGTTCATTATTCTAGAACTTTATGGTGCTACCACACTTTGACTACTGTCTGTGAATTTTGCTAAATTTGTAATTATGCATGGACATGAAAGCAACATACAAAGAACACTGAACCCAGAAGACAGAGTGTTGACATCTAGTCTTAAGCAACTTAGGTTTTTGGAAAGAGAAATTGTGTCCTTTTCCATGAAGAATGGAATGAGTTCAGGAAAGCTTCTGTAAACCCAATCCCTCCTTCCCTCCTCAATCCACCCCCATTTATGATAGTGTCTTAGAAGCACTGGGGGACCTCATCTTATCTCCAGTTAATGGGTGTGTTTGTGGCATGCCAGTGTCAGCAGATGCAGACGAAGGGTGCTGGTGTAAGAGAATCACATCCTGGCTGGGTTGAGCCAGCCTGGGTCCCAGTGCATAGAAATAAAGACCCAGTCCCATCACCGAGCAGGCTTTAGCCCCTAAATTTTGACTGACTTATCTCCAAGACCAGACTGCCAGGAAGGATACTTCAAGGCCCCTTGAACTCTTTTATCTGAGATCACAGTGCTCCTGAGTTGGCTGCCTTCCTTATTTTCTAGGTAACACCCTGACCCCCTAAACTGTAAATTCATAGTTGTGCCAAGAATAAGGCATCCACGTCTCCCCAAGCCACATGACCCCAAATGCGTCTCCAAATAGGACAAGAGGCTAAAGAAGAAAAGCAACAGATGTTTACACTTCTTTACTCCATGCCTATTGCAGATTGAGTTATGTTCCCCAAAAGTATATGTTAAAGTCCTAACCCTCAGAACCAGTGAGCATGGCCTATTTGGAAATGGGGTCTTTGCAGATGTAACCAAGTTAAGGTAAGGCCATATTACATAGGAGTGAACCCTAATGCAATGACTGGTGTCTTATAAGAAGAGGGAAATTTGGACAGAGAGACACAGGGGAGAAGGCTGTGTGAAGATGAAGGCAGAGGCTGGAGTGATGCAGCCAGAAGCCCCGGAACACTGGGGATTGCCAGCTATGCCAGGACCAAGGAAGAGGTGAGGAAGGAGCCTTCTAGACCCTTCAGAGGGAGCACTGCCTTACTGACATTGCCATTTTGGACTTCTGGCCTCCTGGATTGCAGGAGAATGAATTTCTATTTTTAAAAGCACCTAGTTTGTCAAACTCAGTTTGTTATGGCAGCCCTGGGAAACGAAGAACAGGTGTGATAGTTAAGTTCAGGTGTGAGTTGGACTGGGTTAAGGGAAACCCAGATAGCATGTAGGGTGTTATTCCTGGGTGCGTCTGTGGGGTGCTTCTGGAAGTGGCTGGCATTTGAATCAGTGTACTGAGGAAAGAAGATCTGCCCTCACCCTGTGTGGGCGGGCACCATCCAACCGGCTGAGGGCCTGGATAGACCAAAAAGGTGGAGGACAGGTGAATTCACTATCTCCCTTTCTCTCCTTCTCTCCTGGGGCTGGGACATCCATTTTCTCCTGACCTTGGACATCAGAACTCTCGGTTCTCTGGCCTTCAGACTCCGGGACTTGCAGCAGTCACTCCCTGCCCCTCGCAGGTTCTCAGGCCTTTGGCCTTGGCCTGAGAGTTACCCCGCTGGCTTTCCTGGGACCCGACCTTGCAGGACGCACATTGCGGGACTTCTCAACCTCCACAGTCATGTGAGCCAAGTCCCGTAATAAATGCCCTCTCACCTCTCCCTCCCTCCCTTTCTGTCTCTGTGATGAGCTGTGATTCTCTGGAGAACTCTGACTAATACACAATGCTTAATTCTCTCTGTGGTGTTAGACATTGTCTTTACATCAGGGCAGTTTTACTCTATGGCTACCCACTCCTGGTGCACACACAGATCCTCAGGAGAAGCGGGAGGGAAGGCCTGCTGGTGTCTTTGTGGTTCTAGACAAAAGTGAACCCGAAGTGAGCTTCCATCCCAGTCCTTCCCAGTGACTCTGGCACCTCACTGCCCGGCATCCTCGGCTCCCTTCTCTGCAGGCCCCTACTGGTGCATTGCTCTCCCCATTCTCCTTTTCCTGCTTCTCCCCTGCACTCCTGGCTCTGATTCCATGAGTGTCCCATGTTTTCTCTTCGGGCCTGTGCCTGGATCACCCCTGGGGACTGGTGGCTTCTGAGAAGGCCTTGGTGACCCCTGCTCCTGTATTCATGCCCTGGTGTAAACCCCTTTCTGTGAGGGTCTCAAGGCTGGACCTAGAGACTTGCCTTTGAAATACAGAATAAGCAGTCATGGTGAGACGTCACCTCCAAGGCCAGGTTACGGGAGGCCAGGGCTTGCATGGCGCTCGGCTCGCTCTGGCCCTTCCTGTAGC
Source organism: Piliocolobus tephrosceles (assembly GCF_002776525.5). Classification (NCBI taxonomy): domain Eukaryota; kingdom Metazoa; phylum Chordata; class Mammalia; order Primates; family Cercopithecidae; genus Piliocolobus; species Piliocolobus tephrosceles. The sequence goes on from NC_045437.1 coordinate 6,297,383, forward strand.
TCACTTCCATGAACCCTGCAGCTTACTTCCATGAATCCTGCTGCCACGTGGTAAGCTGCTCTTTGGAGAGGCCCAGGTGGCAACAACCCAAGGATGGCCTCTGACTAACGACCACAAGGAAATAAATCTTGCCAACCACCATACCAATGAGCTTGGAAGAGTCACCCCCTGGGGGGCCTTGAGATGCCAACAACCCCTGCTGACACCTTGCTTGGAGCCTGTGGAAGACCTTAGCTAAACTGCTTAGCCAAGTTGTGTTCTAGAATCAAGAGTAACCCCTGGTTCCTGACCCATAGAAACTGTGAGATAAGAAATGTTTGTGGCCTTAAATTATTAAATTTTGTGGTAGTTTGTTATGCAGCAGTAAATAATGAATACTCTCTTATCACACAGTATCCAATGCATGCTTCCTTCCACTGCAGGACTCCTGCCAGTGCAGCCTGGAGTCCAGGCTCGCTGTTCCCTCCTCTGGGACGTGTCACATTCGAGACATGGGTGATGTCTGTCGTGCCACCCTGGTGCCTAGGCTGTACTTCTGCAAAGCTGTCTGTTAATTGCCTGCTCTCAGGGGCCAAGGGCTTCAGAAATGGGTTTCTTCCCTGTTGATGCTTGTTCTCCAGTTCCCTGCACCAATCCAAATAGTAGAAAAAACGTATGCCTGTTTCATCAAGAAAAGACTGCGCCTGTCTTTTGTTGTTTATGGCTGAGTTTTAAGATGTAACGATCCCTCCAGAGCATCCTTCCCAGAAGGATGGCGGGGATGGGGGTGGAGAACAAGGGGTCGGGAGCTCCTCTGAGCACCCTCTTCCTGTGTGAGGTTCTCACCAGCGATGTGAGGAAGCGTGCGCAGGTGGGACAATCATTACGACTGTGATTGAGGAACTTTAGGGAGGAATGGGGAGTTCCCTGGAGAAACACCAACGGTTCTCTCTAAGAAGGTGGCCAAGAGTGGCTCTTCCTAACTCTCACTGTGTTTCTTCCCCAGACCCCAGTGGTGCTGGCGTGGTGTTCACTGCCCCCACATCCGGCCACCAGCCCCAGCACCCACTCTGATCTGTGATACATGGTCCTGGCCCACAGCCACAGCTGATTTATTAGAACCAGATAGCAGCACTAATGAGATTCTCTCAAGAAGGGGTTTGTAATTTTGGACAGAGAGGCCTGGGGAATTGGCGGCTCTGGAGTTGAGTCAATGCCTGATACTGATGCAGGGCACATCTCCTATGGATGTGCTGGAGCCCAGAGCAATGCTAATAAGTTCTTTCACAAAAAGCAGTTTCTTGGGAATTAAGTATGAGAGTACGCTAAAGACACTTGGACAGACAAGGACACCCAAGGGACACGCACATGCCCAGACGTTGTGTGGAACACTGCTCTTGGGCAAGGTGATGCTGGCGTGGAGTTAATCCATTTGCCGTGCACTGCTCTGAGATGCCTACAGAGCACCTGCTGTGGGAGGGCTTTAGAACCCCCTGGATCTTGTCTGTCCCCAGCCTGTTTTCTGTTGCAAGCTTCTTCACAGTCTTCCCTCAAGGCTTATACTGTATATCAGAGGGCAATTATTTACTTGGTGGTAGGTTGATTCCACTGGACCCTTTCCATCTTGGTGGGGGAAATTCTCTCTCCTAACTGCATGGACGCTTATTCTGGATGTGGAATTTTATTCTCTGCTCAGCCTGGCTCTGTTAGCATGACCGTGAATGGAATCAATGCCTTCAATAGAATCATGCTGGCTACAATCTCTCTATCCAGGATGGCTTTGCCTACATGAGGCTGACGGCTGAGTGCAACAGCTTCACCATGGAAATGGTGGTTTTCTTCAAGTAGCAAGAAGCCTGGAGGGAGGAAGTGTAGGGCTGATCCCATTACCAACATCCCCACCTCCTTCTGTCTTTCTGCTCCTCTGTCCTCGGCAGTAACCTTCTTTCCAGTCTGAAGCAACACTACAGCCATATTCCAGGCCGGAAGAAGAGGGGAAGTCAAAAGGCAAAGCCGCTTGACACCTGAAACTGTTTATTTTTATTAGGAAGACAGTTGGTTTCCTGGATGCCATATCTTCATTCTATGGTGTCTGTCTGTCTCCTCCACTGGAAGGTGAGTTACCAGAGGACAGGGACTGTGTTGATGATGCCACTTTGAATGCTCAGTGCCTGTCACAGAGACTGGCGCACAGAAGGCACTTGATAAATTCATTAAATTGGTAAGAAGTCTCCAGCCTCCTTACTCATCATGTTTCTAAGATCTGGCAGAAAGCCCTGGATGGAAGTCCAGAAACCTGAGTTTTTATCATGATTTTGCTGCATAAACTCTCTAGCTTTATTTTCTCCTTGGCTAAGAGGAACTGCCTCCTGGAATCCAGATTAGGTGTCCTCAAGTGTCTAATTCTGAGTCACAAGGGAGTTGCTTAGAAGGAACTGAGCTCCTCATCTGGAGATTGAGATTGTGTGGTATAGAGGGAGGGGCTGGTCCATGGCCTGGCACTTAGGAAGGACTGGAGTGTGTGTGTGTCTGTGTGCATGTGTGTAAGTATGTAAGCACATGTATCTATGGTGCATGTGTCAGTAGTATGTGAATTTGTGTAAGCACGTGTGTGGGAGTGTGTATGAGTGTGAGTGCGCATGCATGAGTGTCTATGTGTGTGAGTGTGTGCATGTGTGAGTGATGGGTATGTGTGAGTGATGGGTATGTGTGCATGTGTGTGTGCACATGTATGAATGTGTGTGTGTGTGGCTGCTCTCTGGCTCTGCTTGGATTGGAAAGTGCTGATAAGTTTGTCATTCTTTCAATGCTCCAGTAGCTTAAACAGAATCTAGCACAAAGGTCTACGTTTTTTTTTAAAGCTTGATTTTGTTGTACAGAAAAATTGGAAACCAAATTGTGGATGCACTGCAGGCGGCAGTGGTGTTGGGAGAACATCTTGGCTCCAGAAGGCTGCATGCTGGAAACGTACCTCTCTACCCCCATGCCTGATCTCTGCTGCTGCCTGGGGCCAGCAGCTAATCCCACCTGGCCAGCAGCCGCCCCTTCTGCCCAGCCCCTCTGACCTTGATTGGACAGCTGAGCTGGCCACCTGGGGGCCTGCTCCACTTTGAGGCTCTGCTCTTTGTCTGGCAGTGAGGCTGGCACAGCGTTTGTGCATGAGCTGGGCTGACCCAGTTCTGCTGATGGATCACCAGCCAGTCCTGAGCTGTTTATTCCACCAGGCAGCCCGCTGTCCTCTTATTTTTGTCTGGCAATGCAAGAGAGGCTGCCATGGGTGTGCTAAGTTTCTGATTTCTGTGATCATAGCAAGATTGTCCTAAATCAGACACAAGGCGTGTGTGCCCACACATTTTGTTGTTATTGTTGCTGTATTTAGGTTTTAGATTAGGAGCCTGCTAGTTGCCTGCTCATAGCCAATGGGTTCAGGAGTCAGATGGCTGCCTTTATTTCCACAGGGTTATTCCTATCAAGCGCTGGTCCTGGTTGTAGTGCCACAGCTTTGCAAGTATTGATGAAGGAGCTCTGCCCTGGGGCTGGCTGAAGGGTGACCCCTGAGACTGACCCAGCACTGAGCCTCTTGTGTTTCAGTGGAGGCTGCCAGGAGAGCTGACCCAGGGTCCAGAGGGGCTCCTGGTAGTCTCAGCAGTGGGAGGTAATGGGGATCCCTGGCCTTTCAGAGTCGCCCATCTGACAGAGACTTTCTCATTTTCCAGAGCTGGGAGAAACCTTTGCCCTATCAGTGTTTTAGTTCCTTCCAATGAGTTTGTGTTGCTTCTTATTTATAGCACGTTTTGACATTTTTTTTTAATTAACCGTTTTAAGGAAAAACCGAAGGAAGTTCGAGAGCTCCATTTTGCCTGAAGTATTTTGGACATTTGTGGTCTACAACAGACTCGAGTGGAGAAGTTTTGCTTTCCTCACCACGACCATTAACTTCATACCGAATGCAGAATGTTTGCTGTATTTTACCTAAAGTTATGCCACAGAATATCATTTTTTAAAGAGCTAAACAGTATGTGTACCTTAACTGGAATAATCAACAGGATTGTACAGGACAGTCTGGATCAAAGCTTCAAATGCCTGATTGGGGAAACAGACCAGCTCTTCTTGTCCCGTGACTTGTGCGATGAGAGCTGCCTGACGTGGCAGGAGCTGAAATTCCCGGGCCTCCAGTTAAACCTCATGAACTGGCTCTCGTGCTTCCAATGCCCCTTTTGGTGGGCCCTCGATGTACTAGTAGACTCACCTGGGAAGGGCCTTTGATGGAGACATGACCCCAGAAGAGGTGGTAAGTCCTGACTGCAGGAGGCAGGCACCGCACCTGTGATGAGAGAGACAGGGCTTCCTGTGCGGAAACCACGGTCTACAAAGAACTGCGTGCACAAAAGTCAGAGCAGACACGTGCAGGAGTCACGTTGTTCAGAGATAACTGGAGCACGTGGCAGTCTCTCACTGTGTTCTAAGGCAGTTTCTTATGCTAAAAATGTGGAGTTTTTATGGGGTCCTAGCATTTCTTCCCCCACACCTAGGTTGCCATGAACATATTCTCTTTCAGAATGCCCTGGAATTGTCTTTATGCAGAAGGGCTTATCCTTCCCTGTCCCCATTTCTTTCTTCCTCCCTGCTGTTAAAATCATGGCACTCCTCTTGTAGGAAATCTTACTCCTTTCTAAACTGCGCCTTAATTAAACTTTTCAGCCACGCTCTTTAAGGCTGTTCATTAATCACACACTGCGTACACAGTTCAAGGGTTTTGCTGACTTATCCCCCGCCATGGACTCTCTGCCGTGCCCTGGAGCTTCTCAGAACAAATGGGATGAACCCACTGTTTCTTAGAGAACTCACAGTCTCTATTGACCTGGGCACTGTTTTACTTCCCTTGACTCTAGCTAAGTGACTCAAGAAGAAAATAACTTAAAATGGAAGATTGGACTCTTGTGCTCATGAAGGATTGAACTGTTCATTGTCAAGAAGAGGTTTGTCCTTGAGCCTTCAACTCACTGTGGGCAGCCACCAGGTCCAGGCTCAGCATCACATGGGGGAGCCCAGTGCACTGATGCCCTCATCACAGTGGGGGTGTCCTGGGGCACTTTGTCCCCCAGGCTGGCAGCCTTCATCACGGGATTGTCGCTAGGTGACCAGGGCGGATGAATGGGATAGACCTTCGGTTGATACGGAAGAAACTAAAGCTTCTGAGAGATAGAAATTCCGACGGTATGTAAGGCAGAAATGAAATTTACTTTTAAGATATACAAATTGCACAAAAGTTTCCAAACAAGGAGGAAAAATGTTTACAAAGACCCTACTGAGCTTTTCTTTGTTCTTTTCTCAATCAGTGAGTGTGTGAATGTAAGTGACTGTACATATGTGTGAACGTATGTGTGAGTGTATGAGTGCATGTGAATGCATGAAAGTGCATATGTGTGCATGTGTGTACATGTTTATTCATGTGTGACTGTGTGTGAGTGCGTGTGAGTGTGTGAAAGAGCATGGGTGTGAGAGTGTGTGCATGTGTGTACATGCTTATTAGTATGTGACTGTGTGTGGGTGAGTGTAGGAAAGTGTATGTGTGTGCATGCATGAGTGTGTGTACATGTTTATTCATGTGTGAGTGTGTGAGTGGAAGAGCATGTGTGTGAGACAGCATGGGTGTGAGAGTGTGTGCATGTGTATATACATGCTTATTAGTATGTGATTCATACTAATCACACATACATAGTATGTGTGAGTGTGAGTGCATGAGCGAGTGTGTGAGTGTATGGTTGTTAGAGTGTACATGTGTGAGTATCCAAGTGTGGGTAGCTGTGTATATGAGAGAGGTGTGAGGGTGAGTGTGTGTGCATATGTGTGTGAGTGTGCATGAGTATGTGAATGTGGCTGTGTGTATGTGAGAGTTGTGTGAGTGCAAGAGGGCGTGTGTGCATGTGTGCTTATGTGTAACTATGTGTGAGAGAGTCCATGTAAGAGTGCGTGTGTGGGCGGGTGTGTATGAGTATGAAAATGTGTATGAGTGCACAAATCCAGGAACATTAAATTTGAGTTTTATGTTTTATATCGGTGGTCCCATCCCCAACCCTTTTGGTACCAGGGACTGGTTTTGTGGAAGACAATTTTTCCACAGACTGGGTGGGCTGGGGGATGATTTTGGGATGATTCAAGGGTATTCCATTTATTATGGACTTTATTTCTATCATAATTACATTGTAATATATAATGAAATAATTATGCCACTCAACATCATGAAGAAACAGTGGGAGCTTTGAGCTTGTTTTCCTGCAACTAGACGGTCCCATCTGGGGGTGATGGAGACAGTGACCCCGAAGTGTGTTGCTTTATGTCCAGTCTACTCTAATCTCATTTTGGTTGCTGTCACTGCAGACAACCCTGCTTCACAAAGATAGGACCTTGGAAACGGAAGCAGGCTTTTCAGTGCTTTTATGACAATCTCAGGATATTCTTTAACAATCCAGAATGTATGGAGATTTGAAGTTGTCTCAAACATACTTCTAAGGCCACCATCATTTGCAATCTCAAGCAAAATGACGGTGACCCTCTTCTAGCGGACGAAGTCAGTTCACCTGGCTGATACATAAGTGCGTCGCGGATCCATTCCTTCTCAGTTCAGGGCTATTTTGTGATTGGGAAGTAACACTCAGCTCCTCTGAAAGCTGAGGTAGGTGATCGTGCGCCAGCTGGGGGAAAGAAGGCCCTGGCTCGGTCTCTTTCATAATGTCTGCTAATGTTTGAAACATGTCAGGAATCCCAGTGTTCACTTGTTGCCCCCATAATTCCAGTCTGGCTTTGAATGCAGCTGCTTAATCTACCGACTATCTGCTGACTTAAACACAGTTGCCCTTCTCCCCTGAAGTGACAGATTAAGTTCGTAGAGCAGGTTGAATATGTCACACAAGTAAGCAAGGTTTGCAGCCCATGCTGTGTCACTGACATGTGCTGCCAGCGGTGACTGCTGTTTTAAAAGAAGTCTCTGGAGCGGTTCTCATGGCCCAAAAACTCTGGCCAGTGATCTGCCTTTAGAGAGCTGCCTCACTTCTGTGTATCAGAGAAGCTGCCTCACCCTATCACACGTGTGTCACTCTAAGCACACGCATGTCAGAGAAGCCATGTCACCCTATCACACGTGTGTCACTCTAAGCACACGCGTATCAGAGAAGCGTCTCCTATCACACATGTGTCACTCTAACCACACGCGTATCAGAGAAGACGTGTGTGCTCTGCATCCATCTCCTCACAGAGCTGCGCAAACAGATATGAGCTAAGGGCACGTATTTTAATGTGGTTGATAACTTTGATCACATGCTGCAAAACTTTGTTAAGTTCAGGTGACATTTTTTCCCTACAGAGCATTTCTCTATGGATGACACAGTGCAGAGACTCACATTCAGAAGTGACCTCTTTGGCCCCAAGTAGTGAAACCAGAAAGCCGTTCAGTCATGGCAGCCGCTCTGTCATGCACTGAAACAAAATGGCCACTTCAGTTTTCCTGATATGTAATCATTACAAAATTTGAGTCGTTCTGCAGCAGTAGTGTTTGTTGACAACCAAAGTATACCTAATGTATCTTCATGCACATCCTCCTGAAAATATATCCTACAAAAACAAGCATTGCTGCCTTGCCAACATTGGTAGACTTGTTAACCTGAATTGTGTACCACAGTATCTCATTAATCCCCTCTGACAATTGTGCCTCAATATCCCCTGATATTTTATCTATTACTCTAGTTATGGTGCTAGCCCAAAGAGGAACGCGTGCCATATTTCAAACTGCAGCCTCTTCTAAAATTTCATGACAAATGTCCTTAGCGGCAGGCAGGATTAACTCTTCACCAATAGTAAAGGGCTTCTTAGCTTTAGTAATGTGGTTAGCCACTAAGAATGACGCTCTCAGTGCAGACACATTTGATGAAGGGGTGACCTTCACTAATTGCTTCTGTTCTTCATGTTCACATTTTTTTCTTTGAAAAACCCCGAAGGCATGTCTTTTAATGCAGGGTACTTAGTCTCCATGTGGTGAAAGAGTTTTAAAGCTTTCATGGCTTCCACTGGAGAGCCACCACATGGTATACAAAGTGGACTTGGAAAATGTGATCACCTGTTGCAACGGACCTGTCATTTAAATAGGACTCTTGGTTTTTTCTTCTAAATGCAGCTTGCTTTATGTTGTCAGTCTTACGGTCTTCTGCTGTCTCATGATTGGGTCTTTCCCCGTTTTCAGATAAGTTCTCCAGTGACTTTTTTTTTTTTTTTTTTTTTTTTTTTTTTTACTGATTTTGGCTAGGGTTGGCTTGGGAGCTTACCAAAGCTGTTGCTGAGACAACTGTACAGTGCAGGAAAGAGGTGTGGACAGAAGTGGTAAATAAAATAATGGTAGACCATGCGTGGACTAAAATAAGTGTCAGATTCTGACTTAAAGCCTCCCATCAGATGCAGCTGTACAATTGAAGTACGTCAACTCACTGGCCACCAGAAAGCCCTCCACCAGATGAAGCTTAATTGTCACTTGCCACTCTCTGATAGGGTTTTGATATGAGTTTGCAAGCAACTGATTTATTAGGGTCTCTGTGCAGTCAAACCTCTCACTACTGTTAATCCGTATTTTCAGCCACTCCCCAGCACTAGCATTACTGCCTCAGCTCCACCTGAGAAGATCATCGGGCGTAAGATTCTCATAAGGAGCATGCAATCTAGATCCCTTGCATGACCAGTTCACAAGAGGGTTTGCACTTCTACGAGAATCTAATGCCACCACTGATTTGACAGGAGGCAGAGCTCAGGTGGTCGTGCAAGCGATAGGGAGAGGCTGTAAATACAGGTGAAGCTTCGCTGGCTCACCCACCACTCGCGAGCCTCCTGCTGTGTGGCCAAGTTCCTAACAGGCTATGAATCAGTACCGGTTCGTGGCCTTGGGGTTGACGACCCCTGTTTCATACAACATTATTCATTTAAGTTTTTAATTAGCTATTATTTTTACCGTGTAAACAATGGAAACATGAAACACCAAGAGGTAATTTAGTAGTCTTCTGGATTCAAAATCGCAAGTGTTTACATTACTAGGCAATTGATTTTATGTGTGTTTGTATTTGTATGCATGCCTATTAGTAGAATTGTTTTCTGCTGCATTTTAGAAAAGTGGTTGAAAGTTAGTGATTACAAGGAAGACCCATAGACTTGACATCATGTTTGTAGTCTAGCTTTCTTTTTCTTTTCCATAGTGAGTATATCAATGGTTTAGTAATTATTTTTCAATTTGTTGAATTTGGAATTAAACGAGTACTACCTTCATTGAAGTACAATGCTTTTCTGTTAGGCACAGCTTTGGCTGGTAGTTTTCTCTCTTTTCTTTGCAAGTCAGATTTTAGAAAAATAAATTGATTTCTTAGAATCACTGGTTGTGGTGCATGCTAGCGGGGGGACCACCGCTAATGGAATATTGAGCACATTAGATAAAAGGTCATGTCCTTTCAGGAACATGGGCAGAGCTAGAGGCCATTATAGAGGCAAAGTAATGTGAGGACAACACACAAGTGCCGCATGTTCTCACTTCTAAGTGGGAGCCAAACGATGAGAACACATGGACACAAGAGAGGAACGACAGACACTGGGGCCAGCCAGAGAGTGGAGGGTGGGAGGAGGGAGAGAAGCAGAAAAAAATAACTATTGGGTACTAGGCTTAGTACCTGGGTGATGAAATAATCTGTACATTGAACCCACGTGACACAAGTTTACCTGTATAACAAAACTGCACGTGTAGCCCTGAACCTAAAATAAAAGTTAAATAAACAAACAAGTAAAGCACATGTGATCACAGAGGTTTCAGTGAGCCCTGGATAATTTCAGAAAGTTCACAGCCAAATCCAACAAGCTCGTTGCTCACCACCTTTTACAATATTTCTGCAATGTAGGGCGTTTGTAATTTTCTCTTGGCTTGGCTTCTTTCAGAAGGCTGGACCAGGGGAGCCTGGCCCTTTCTTTAACTTCTCTATTATTTGAGTATTTCTTTCTCTTTAGCCTTGACTATCTTTGACCCTTGGCCATTGTGATAGTGTCTAGTCTCCCTCATTTCTTTTTTAGATAAGCATTTTGTATTTTTAGCTGATGTTGGAAAGGGACTTTTTTCTAGTGTGTTTTCTAACAAGCTATTGGTAACACAAAGTTGTAGCATTTTATATTCACATTGAATTTGATGAACTTACTGTGCTTCTAGATTAGTTCCAATGGTTTTTAAAAATAGGATAGTTTTTCCCCCTCTACAAGTCCCCCTGTACTTCTAGGGGGAAAAACAAGATACTTTCACCTATTTTCCGATGAGTTTTCCTCTTCTTTCTGATTTGTACCTTATAATATCTTATGTTTAACTTCCAGAAATAAGGTAAACATTAGAGAACTTATCAGTCAGTCATAATGCTCTGATTCTTGATTTCGGTGGGAAGGTTGCTTGAGTTTTAGATAAGATTTTTCTTATCAACTTAAGATAGCTGTCCTTTATCATTTGAGTGTTTAAAAAATCTGTTTTGCTAAGAATTTTAATCTGTAATGGTTGTTGAATTATTCCAAAGGCCTTTTAAGTATCCATTAAAATACTTGTTTTCTGATTTGATCTTTTGAGGTGACAGGTTAATATTGTAGTAATAGATGTCTTAATATTAAATTGCATATTATATTTTGTTGAAATGTTCTTTTAATGCATTAATTCAATTTGTCAATATTTTAGGATTTTTGTATCTCTATTTACATGTATGCAACCTCTGTCAAATGATGGCATCAGATTGTGTTAGCTACTTAAAGTGAATCAAAAAACTTTTTATATTCTCCCATACATTCTATTAGTGTCATTAATGATCATTTCCTTGACCCTGTAAAAGAATTACCGGAAGACTTATAAACATATTTGTGACTTTAATATATATATAATTTATATATTTATATACAATATATATTTTACACATAAATAAATATTTTCTCTATATTATATACATTTATGACATATTTGAATAATATCATAAATATGCATTCATAACATATATATTTATGATATACATGAATATATTATAGTAATATATTCATATATAGTATATAAATAAATATAAATAATAAATATATAAACATAAAAATTATATAAACTATATAACAGAATATCATATATAATATATAATATATATAATTATATATTCTATATAAGTATACAAAATAAATAATACATATTATTTTGGAGTAGTTCTAGATTCACAAATCACAAAGATAACATAGAGTGTGTTTACATACCCACACCCAGTTCCCCCTGTTGTGAACATCTTACATTAGAATGGTACCTTTGTTACAATTAATAACCAATGCTTGTACATTTCTATAGCCAAACTCCATTCTTGATTCAGAGTTCCTCAGTGTTTTCCCAACGTGGTTTTCTGTCCCAGGGTCTGGTCGGGAAAGCTACATTGTATTTGGGCATTGGGTCTCCTTAGAGTCCTCTTGGCTGTGACAGTTACTCAGCTTTCCCTTGTTTTTGTGACGTTGGCAGTTTTGAGGGACACTGGGCAGGTGTTTCATTGAATGCCCCTCTACTGGGATTTGTCTGGAGTTTTTCTCATGCTTAGACTGGAGTCCTGTGTTTTGGGGAGGACCACAGAGGTGAGGTGCAATTTTCATCACATAATGTCAAGGCCAAGTGAGAACCAGCATCATGATTCATCGCTGCTGACGCTGGCCTCGTTCACCTGGCTGAGGTCGTGTTTGTCAGGTTTCTGCCACACCTGCCCTTCCATTCTGTCCTCTCTACGAGGAAGTCGCTATGTGCAGCCCACGCTTAAGGCCCCGGAAGTTATGCTCCATCTCTTTGAGGACAGAGTATGCATAATTTATTTGGAATTCTTCTGCATGGGATATTTGTCTCTTCTTCCCACATTTATTTATTTATTCAATTATTTATTTATTGCAGAATGTCTTCGTGGATATCAATCTTATACTTTTGGTTATTATTCAAGACTAGTTTGTTTGTTTTGTTGTCAAATTTGTTCCAGTTCTAGCCACTGGGAGTGTCTTCGGTTGGCTCTTGTGCCCTTTTGATATTGTGAGATTAGCTTTTTTTTTTCCTTCTTAGTGTTTCCTTACTTTCTGGCATTATAAGATGCTCCAGGCTCAACACAGAATTAGCCATTTCTCTAAGGAGCCCTGGTTTCTTTCATTGCAGAATGGTATTAGCTGCTATTTGGTATTTTTAGCTGCTCCACAAGGAACTGCTAAAAAATAAAAATAAAAAAATAAGTAAAAGAAATTAAGATCTGGGTGCTAAGTTTGTGGTCTTTTAAGGAGGTAATTTTTTTTTTTTTTTTTTGAGACAGGGTCTCACTCTGTCACCCAGGCTGGAGTGCAGTGGTGCCATCTTGGCTCGCTGCAGCCTGCACCTCCCAGGTTCAAGCAATTCTTATATCTCATTCTGGAGCCTGATACTCAGCCTCCAGAGTATCTGGGACTACAAGTGCATGCCACCAGGCCCAGTTAATTTTTGTATTTTTTGGTAGAGATGGGGTTCTCTATGTTGGCTAGGCTGATCTTGGACTCCTGCCCTCAAGTGATCTGTCCATCTCAGCCTCCCAAAGTTCTGAGATTACAGGTGTGAGCCACCGCGCCCAGTCTATGGAATTAATTTTTGATGACGAGTATTTTGAAGCTTTTCTCAAGTTTGGCAATTGAGATTTTTCTGGGAAATCAACTTTTCTGAGATTTTAAGTTTAATTGGCATGCACTTGTACGAAGTATGTTTTATTATTTAAAAAATGTTATTTCTATATGATTTCAAACAATTTTTGGATTAGTTTAGCAATTCTGTTTGATATCTTCTTTTAATTTATTAACTTTCATTTTGATCTTTACTCTTACTTTCCCGGGGGACCACAATTTTTTCCACTTGTTATGTTCATAATTTGTGTGTGTGTGTGTGTGTGTGTGTGTAGATGCTTAGTTTTTATCCATGGTTTCTCTTTTAATAGTGAAATCATTTAAAGAAATGAAATTTGCTTTTAAATAGAACTTTGGCACCATACCCTGGAATTTGACAGGCTTCAGCTGTAACTAAAATGGGAAACTCTTTAGTTACTTGTGAGGATGTTTTAAAAGATCTGGAAGAAAGTGTTTTCATTGAAGCTGTTACTAATGCCTATTTTTTTCTGCTACCTTATAATAAATAATATATTTATTACTTATAAATAAAGTCATTTTTAAGCAATTCTGCATCTCTTTTTGTGGTGTCTGCAGGAGTAGAGTACATTCATAAATACATATTTATGTGCTTTATACTGTCCATAGCCTTGGTGTCAGTAATCTGTAATAGTGAGGGTTCTAAGTCCTGCTCCATTTTCGTTTTTAATCAAATGTTCTTTTTATTTCAATCTCCTTTTCTGCACAGATTTTGAGGAGACACTATTTGGCTCTTGAAAATTTCATGATTATTTTCCTTGTCTTATAAATTATCCCTTAACTTGATGTAAATGAGCTTCATTGTCACATTTAATTCGTTTTGTCTTGAATTCTAGTTGGTCTGCTGTTAACAGTTCTCTGATTTCTTTTTTATCATCTTCCTTCATCTTTTTGTTTTTAACTTGTGTACGTTGTTATTTTAGTCTGTCTTCTGTAAGCAGCCTATTGATTGACATTGCTTTTTAGTCCAGCTTGAGTGTCTCTGTCCTTTCTGTTAGGTAGAGGTTTGCCTGATTAAATATATTACTGCTGGGCTGGGCACGGTGGCTCACGCCTGTAATCCCAGCACTTTGGGAGGCTGAGTGGGGGTGGATCATGTGAGGTCAGGAGTTCGAGACCAGCCTGGCCAACATAGTGAAACCCCATCTCTACTAAAAATACAAAAAATTATCTGGGCATGGTGGCAGGAGCCTGTAATCCCAGCTACTCGGGAGGCTGAGACAGGAAAATCACTTGAACCCCGGAGGCGGAGGTTGCAGTGAGCCAAGATCTTGAGCCATTGTACTCCAGCCTGGAGAACAAGAGCAAAAGTCCATTTCAAATATATATATATATATATTTCAAATACATAATATATATATGGCTGCTGAGGGCATGTTTAAACTGTCTTCAGATCTTCTTCCTCCTCCTTTTCTTCCCCCCTTCCTTCTTCTATGGGGAGGTCCTCCCTTAAGGCAATATCATGGATAGTGGCCATATTTTCAGTTTGAGCTCTCCACGGTGAAGCCAAAAAATCACATTCCCAGCCACCCTCAGCCTGAGATGCAGGCACGCAGCTGGCTCTGCCCATCATATGCACCCAGGCGCCTTGGATCCTGAAGAGCACAGGGTGAGTGCCTGGCGGGCAGAGGGAACCTTATGAAGTCCACTCTCTGGGGTGAGGAGCAGCCCAGCTCTCCCATTAGGCAGCAGGGGTGATGGAGGGTCTGGGTGCGAGGTGCAGGTACTCACCACCATGGAGCCCGTGTGTGATGGCACAGCACAGAGATCTTCGTAGGGCGTGACCCCTCGTGCAGCCTGCAACGTCCTTCCTGGCTGCCCAGCGCCCACACTGGACTCTTTTGCTGGCTACCTGTTATCTTTAGCAATTCCTTCCAACTTAAACTGGCCACTGTGGGCTCTCTTCTTACCCCAGCTGGGCAGCATGGGGTGTCTTCTTAGGGCATGGGGTCTTTTCAACAAAACCCTGAATGATACCAGGAACAGGGAGCTAAGCTCTCAAAACCTGTAATGCCATAACATGTAGACTGTGCAGGAAAGGACATGGTCTTCCTGTTGGTGGCTCCCGTGCCAGGGATCTCAGCAGATGCAACAGCACCAGCAGCACCAGGAACAATTGTGTGCATGTCACGGGGTGCCCTAGAGGTGGAGTCTAAGGGCCTTACTTTCCTGGGTTTCCTGGGTTGCATCCTTGACTGCCTTTCTCAGTTTGTTCACAGAGGCTGTCTACTGATCACCCACCAGTCCCTGAACAACATTATACAAAAAGCCATGCGCTGGACTGAATGTCCATGTCCCATCAAATTCCTAAGTTGAAATCCTCACCAGCAAGGGGATGGTATTGGGCAGGAGGGCTTTTGAAAGGTGGTTAGGTCATGAGGGTAGCACCCTCATGAATGGAATTAGTGCCCTTAGGGGAAGATACATGAGCGCTGTGGAATTCTCTCCACCCTGTGAAGCTACAAGAAGTAGGTAGACTGCAACCTGAAGAGGCCCCTCCGCAGAACCTACTGTGATCTCAGACTTCCAGCCTCCGGAACTGTGAACAATGAATTCCTAATGTTTATAAAACATTGAGGCCTATGGCCCTTTGTTATAACAGTCTGCAGTAAGACAGCTGGTGACACATTTACATCTCAAATTGAATATTCCAACCGGGTTATGCTGCTCATTTAGGGTCTTCAGGCTTCAATGAGTTTATGATTTAGCCTGGTGAGCAAAGGGTCTCTCTACAAAGCATCACAGTTGGCAGACTCCAGAGAGCATTTTTCTGGGACCACCACTGGGTGTGGTAGAGTAGGAAAGGCAGCTGTCTATTTCTGGTAGGTGCAAATGCCCTCATTTCCTGAACAAAATGTTTGATCCTCTCTTTGGAACTGTCCGTCTTGATCTGGTACAGAGAGTGGAACATGAGGTATGTTTTTTGAGAATATGATTTAAAATCTGTTTCCATATTTGCTATAGGTAGAGGGAATTTTTCCCAGATGGAAAAATGTGGTTTGTGATGTTTTTGCATGTTTTGCTTTCTTTGTTTTTCTCATGCCCAGCATCTCACAAAGTCCCAGGCACCACTGTGTGAGGTTCCTATGGTGGCCGCAACAAATGGCCAACACTTAGTGGTTTAAACTCACACAAATGTATTATCTTACTGATCTGTAGGTCAGCTGTCTGATATGGATCTCACTGGACTAAAATTCAGGTGTTGTCAGGGCTGTGTTCTTTTCTGGAAAAACCATTTCCTTGCCTTTTCCATCCACAGTTTTCCACTGACATTGCTCCACCTTCGAGGCCAGTAATGTTGGACTGAGTCCTTTTGAGCTGCCATCTTCTGGGTCTCTCTCCAATTTTCTCATCCACTTTGACTCTTGTGATTACACTGAGCCCTCCTAGATAATCCAGGATAATATCCCCGTCTCAACGTCAACTGATTAGTAATCTTAATTTCATCTGCCTTTGCCAAGTAATCTAATGTGTTCACAAGTTCACATGTGGACATCTTTGAGGGTCAGGATTCTACCCAACACATACTTAGTGGTTTATGCAGTTTTGGAACATGGCAGCTGTGCTGAATTTGGGAGGAGGTGTGTCAGTCATGGCTAGCGTATTAGTTTGTTTTCATGCTGCTGATAAAGACATACCTGATATTGGGCAATTTACAAAAGAAAGAGGTTTAATGGACTTATAGTTCCACATGGCAGGGGAGGGGCCTCATCATCATGGTAGAAGGCAAGGAGGAGCAAGTCATGTCTTACATGGATGGCAGCAGGCAAAGAGAGAGAGCTTGTGGAGTGAAACTCATGATCACACGGTCCCACAATAGGCTGTCTGCAAGCTGAGGAGCAAGGAGAGCCAGTCCATGTCTCAAAACTGAAGAGCTTGGAGTCTGATGTTTGAGGGCAGAAAGCATCCAGCACAGGAGAAAAATGTAGGCTGGGAGGCTAGGCCCATCTCTCCTTTTCATGTTTTTCTGCCGGCTTTGTATTTGCTGGAAGCTGATTAGATTGTGCCCACCAGGTTAAGGGTGGGTCTCCCTCTTTTGGCAACACCCACACAGACACACCCAGGATTAATACTTTGTATCTCTCAATCCAGTCAGGTTGACACTCAGTATTAACCATCACAGCTAGCATGTCACCATACAAATGTAGAATTTCCTAATTCAACTTTCAACTGGGACAAACAATTATTTGGTACTATGGAGTGCCAGTAACAGCAGTGCACTAAGATGCTGCACAGAGGCTCCTAGCTATGGTGATTTTTGCTTGGGATTGGAATATGTGTAACAAGCTTCACCATGGACCTGAATGAGATGGTTTCCGTATGGAAAGGTCAGAGACTCCTGCACTTCTCTAGAATATGTAGACTTCACAGCTATCTACTACAATTTTTAAAATAATGTTAAACTTACAGAAAAGTTGCAAGCTAATACAGAGAGTTCCTTTCTACCCCTCACCTAACTTTTCCTGTTGCATAACCATAAACAAGTATCAAAACTAAGAAATTAACATTGGTACATTACTGTCAGCTAAGCTGCAGGCTCTAGTTGGAGACCACTGATTTTCTACAAATGCCCTATCCTGTTCCAGGATTGCATCTGGGATCCACTTGGTATGCGGCTGCAATGTCTCCTCTCTCAGTCTGTGATAGACCCTTAGGTTTTCTTGCTTTTTATGTTCTTGACAGTTTTGAAGTGTGCTAGTTAGGTATTTTGCAAAATGTCCTTCAATTTGGGGTCATCTGATACTTTCCTATGATTAGATTGAGGTTATGCATTTTGGGAAATAATACCACATCCAATTTGTAATCTGGATTTTGTGAATAGGTAGACATTTAGTTCACTTTCGTCATGACCTCCCACAGGTAACATGCCCCCTTGTATTATCTCCCAGTCCTTTGCCCCTCTCACGAACTAAGTGTTAGAAATCTTCCCACCTCTGATGACCCTTTCCTCCAATGCATTTCATCAACACCTACACATGGGTTGGCCGTCACTTGAAACTGCTTCATGTATAAGACCATAGTCTCTGAATCTACTTTTCTTCCATAAATCCTCTTACTCTTATACTTCTGTGCTTTCACTCATTCTGAACTTGATGCAGTTTCCTCATTCTGACCTCTAGTTTTATGCCTTTCCATTTTCTTCCTTCTGCATCCTTCCAAAGGTTGTGTTGAAGATGACATGAGATGATGAAGGGACAGCATGGCCTGGAGTCCAGATGTGAGGCAGCACTGGGATACCAGCCTCTTTCTAGTTTTGCTCATCTCCTCTTCAGTCAATCCCTTAGTCATCTTTCATCCATGCTGTCATTGGCAAGGAATTGACCTTTTGTTGCCATTCTCATTTTCCCTTGGTGAATTCAGTCATCCTTTTGCTCTCTGTTCATATTATGCAAATATAAAAATAAAAATAATCCTGATAATGTGTCCTGCTGAAAGATGAAAAAAACTATCTGATCTCATTGGGATCCAATGCAGTATGACTCTCCTTTATTCATTTTTAAACAACTTCTAATTCTGAACACTTTTCCCTTGCTAAAGTCCCTAAACAGATCTCTTTGCTACACATCCCACCAGAATGTCAAATAGCATCTGTCCAGTTTGTTTACAAAGTCCTCCTCTCCAGCTCCCAGTTTACCTGGGTCTGTGCATAGTCTCCTTTCTCCTCACTGTCTTAGAGGGAAGGTCTGTTTTTTTCTCTGAGGCTAACACCTCTATCACCTTTCTCTGGGCCTCCCTGTGGCAACAATCAGTCTTTCTCTGTCCTTTGCAAGTCTTTTCTCTTAACAACAAGATACTAGTGTCTTCTTTATTGCAAAGAAATTCTGTAGTCTACTAACTTACCTCCCTTCTCACTCAAGTTCTCCAAAGGTTGAAATCACGCTCTGCCTCCAGGTTCTCATTTCTTATACTAAAATCTGGCTTTGTTTCCTCCACACTGTTGGAATTCTTCAACTTAATTGTCAGTTTTAATGAATCTAACTCTGCTTGGGCTACCTGTGACATCTTCCATAACTAACACATATCAAAGCCCACTCCTCCAGGCTTCCATGACAATCAGAGTAATGTCCCAGCTCTCACTGTCATCCCTCCATCTCCTTTGGGAGTGCAGGTTGCATGGTGTATTAGTCTGTTCTCACACTGCTATAAAGAAATGCCTGAGAATGGGTAATATGTAAAGACAAGAGGTTTACAAGGCTAATGATTCTGCAGGCTGTACGGGAAGCATGATGCTGGCATCTGCTTGGCTTCTGGGGAGGCCTCAGGAAACTTACAATTATGGTGGAAGCCAAAGTGGCAGTCAGTGTGTCACATGGCTGGAGCAGGAAGAAGAAAGTGAAGGGGGAGGTGCCACATACTTTTAAACAAACAGATTCCATGAGAACTCACTCATTGGCATGAGAACAACACCAAATGGGATGGTGCTAAACCATTCCTGAGAAGCCCCCCCTCCTCCACGATCCAATCACCTTCCACTGGGCCCCACCTCCAACACTAAGGATTACAATTTGACATGAGATTTGGGTGGGGACACAGATCTAAACCATATCGTATGGCTACCACTTAACTGTTGTCTGTGCTTCTCCCTTCATCAACTCTCTCTTCTTTTTCCGTCTCTCCCCGAGTCCTTTCATAACTTTTCATGGCTTTGACCATTGCTTTAATACAGAGGACTCAAACTCTGTATTTCTAGTCCTGTCTTTAGTCCTGAGCTTCCCAACTCTCAGCCCCACACTCCTGTAGCCCAGAAGCAGGATACAAGATGCATCATCTCCCAGTTCTCCTTACTGTTCTTACTTCCTGCTTTTCCTGCCGAAAGAAGCTGAGCATAAGACAGTGTTCCTGGTTTTACGAGATGTTCTTTCTGCCATCAGTCCAAAGTTTATCAATTGGAACTTTGAAGTTCTCTTCTTTTCCAGCATTTTTTGCAGCATTTAGTTCTGCTTTTCTCCTTTTGCAGCCTTTACTTTCTCACAGTTTGGTTTCCATTTGTCATATGGAAGCTCCTAGTTTTCATTCGTGGTTCCATTGATTTTCATAGTTGCATGTCATCCACGTTCCTTTGGTTGATATCAATACTACGCAAGTGCTAGCAGAGTTTCCCCAAATGTTGGCTTTAGTGCAGTCCTCTCTGCTCTGCTCCAAGCTAGAGGAGCAGTCATTCCATTTGCATGGACCACAGTCAGCTTGGACTCAACATATCCAAGTGGAATTAATTTTGTTCCCTTCTGAAACTCTCTTTCTTCAGATTCCCTCTGGTGGTCAATGTAAAGAAGCCCGAAAATAGAAGTTATCCAAAGCTCTTTCCTCTCACTTATTCCCAGGGAAGTGCTGGAGGTTGCCTTCCCACTATCTCTGTGTTTGTCCCTTCCTCTCCAGCTATGGGGTTTTTGCCTTAGTTCAGGTTCTCATTTAGCAGTCTCCTAACTGGTTTCTCTGCTTCAATTCTTTTTCACTTCTAGCTCAACCACTCCACAAAGGACAGAGTAGAAAATTCTAAATGTGAATCCAGTCTGGACCCTGCTCTGACTAAAATCTTTCAGTGGGGCTTTCCATCACCTTCAGAATGAAATCTGTTTCTTAACTTGTTTGTATCAGTCAGCTCTTGCCACAATAATGCTGCAAAACAGAACATCCCCAAATATAGTAGTTTATAATGACAACCCTTTGTTCTAATGCTTATGTGTCTCCAGGTTGACTGGTTCAGTTGTCTCAGTTGGGGCTTGCATGGGCCTCCCTGTCTCAAATTACAGGTCAGCTGGGCTTGGCTCTGCACTGTGGGTGGAGTTCAGGCCTACTTACTACGCATGGGTTGATGGTGCAATTGTCACTTGGGACATATCCTTCATGTGGAAGATAACTAGGATAAAAGAAAGTGAGTGGAAACAGATGCTTCTTGAGGCTATGGTCTGGAACTGACACTTACTTCTAACCACCTTCCACTTGTTAAAGAAAGTCTACATTGTGAAGTCTAACATAAAGGGAGCAGGAGCATGTACTCTGCCCATGCTGGGAGACATGCAAAGACACAGGGAATGGGAAAGGAGGTAAAACTCAAGCACATGGAGTGCATGAAGGACTGCAAATGACAACTCCACTAGCACAGGGGACATAGCATAAATGTTTGTCCTACCTGTCTTCCCGTCCAGATCCATCTCTCTCTGTTCTCAAGTTTCTTTTTCCATGCTAGATCCTAACAAACTACTCTCTGCATCCTGGACACCTGTGCTTTTCTCTCTGCACTTTAAACACACTTTCCTGTGCCTAGAAAGACTTTCCCTCCACTCTGGACTTGGAAAGCTCTACTGGTTTCTCTAGATCCAGCACTGATGTCTCTGCTTCCAATATATCCTCACTTTCCAGGGTGGATTAGGCTCATAACTCCTATTCCCACTACACCACTCTCACCCCTCTGTGCACCGTTTTTGGAATTTTTTATTTATTATTCCTATTCAGTCTTTTCCAGAAGATTACAAGCTATTTGAATTCAGGGTCTTCATTCTTCCTCCTTGCATAGAATCAAGTCAATTCTGTGTGCTCAATAAATATTTGTTGAATAAATGAATGGATGTGTGTATGGGTGACTGTTTCTAAGCAGTCATTTCATTATCTAGCTCATGCACTAAAATGTTCGAACATTACGTAATTATGTTAAAAACAGATTTTAAAAATTTCACAGACACACATTCAAAACCATTTACTGAACAACAATTTTTCTCTGTCCAACTTTTGTGATCATCTTTGCTTCTTTTAATAGCTAAGCTAATTTAGGCTTGAATATTGTTTTCCCTCATGTTTTGGATTGATTAGATTTCTTTTCTTTTAACAACATGTATTTTTGGTGACAGTTACATAGAAGCTATTTTTGTTTAATTATTTTATTTTTTTTATTTTGCCTTAGGCATAAAGCAACTATATTTTTTCTATAAAAGGTGAGCTCAGAATAGGCCCATTATTACCATTTCCAAATTAATTCAAATACCACCCGACTTTTACTTATTGTACTTCAGAACCTGTGTATGGATTATTCTAATATTCTGAAAAATGAAGTGAATAAACTTCTTAATATAAGCTCAGCTAGCAATAATTAAGTCACATAAAATGCAACCTATCAAACTCTGAAATTTGTTTATGTCCAAATGAAGGACTTTGGGACATAAAATTCAAACACAGACCAAATACTTGGGCTTTGAATTTGTCCAGGAATCTGAGCAACACTAGAAATCTGTTAATTCGTGTTAAACTAGACACTGATATTTTTATTTGTCAAATAAAATAGAACTACATTACTACATTCTAGCTGTTGTTTGGCCTTAAATTTTATTTATTCAATACACATTTTTGTAGCATCAACTTCTTGTAAGGCACAAAGACCAAATCCCATGATACCCTTTCTTGAATCCTCTAACCGAAGGGATCCTTGGTTTCCCATACTGTGCATTCCCTCTCACCGCACTGAGTAATAAACACAACTTGTTCAGCTACAAGTGTGTTCCTCGTGGCCCTTGGCTGGAGGATGTTGACAGCACTTAACAGAATATCACAAACAATATTGACTTAAACCGTAAGGGTATATTCTCTCACTGAAAAGCTGGGTGGTGGGCAGTCCAGACTGGTGTGACAGCACCTAGATGTCCTCAGAGACCAGTCTTCTGCTTGGCTCCTCTCAGCACATGGCTTCCATCACCAAGTGCAACTCATGGTCCAAGAGGCTGCTGGAGCTCCAGCCATCACACCTGCATCTTATGCAGCAGAAATGGGAATATAGAGAAGGTGAGAAAAAGGATGTCCCTTCCACTTGTATCAAACCCTTTTAAGAAGACTTCTCAGAAATTTCTCACAAATTTCAATTATGTTTTGTTCACCACAACTTAGTCACATGGCCACACCTTGTCAGAGGACGGATGGGAAATGCAATCTTTTGGCTGGGCACATTGCTGCCCCAAAGAGAGTCAGGATTCTGTTACCAAGAGACAAAGAAAAGTGACAAGAGGTAGACAACATCATCTCTACTATAAAGTGCTTCTGCTTCTTTACAGGTCAAATAAAAATCATCTTTGATTAAAACTATACCTTGCTCCCATGTATGGAATATCCACAGTTCCTAAAATGTTCTGGGAGCTCCGTGGTTTGCATCTGCACTCTGCACCTCTGGCCCTGGGTCAAAGTACTCCTGTTAGGCTGGTCTTTCTTGCCTCAGGACTTGGACACTTAGTTACCTGTGATGGAGGAAATCCTGCTACACTTTTTTATCTCCATATATTCTATTCATCCTTCAGGGACCTGTCAAACCCTCTGGCTATAAAATCCAACTGTTCGTTAAGCAAATGAGCCTCTTTGGGGCTGGCATTGTTCAGGGCACTGGGAACAAAACATCCTCCTGACCATGGCACTTCTATTCTGGGAGGAAAGAGACATCCAATACATACATGAATAAATTGTTCTGTAATGGGCCAAGTAGGATGAGTCCTGGAGGAAAAGTGAGGTTAGAGCTGCCAAGAATCTTTGCGATCTGAATGGAAAAAAACGTATTCAGGACCCCTGGTGAGAGCGGATGGGCCTTGTGATTGGGGTTGAATTGCAATATAGTCAGATCCGGATCCCTCTGCAGCTCTGGACCCTACATCCTCCTCTCCCCCATCCTTTCTTATATTTCCTGAATAAGAAAAGGGGTTAGAAGGCAATGGGATGGAGGTGAAATTTTAGATGGAACATCCATGGAAAGTCTACAGAGAAAGTAACATTTGAGTGGGAGCCTCAAGGCATGGAGAGAATGAGCCTTGCAGGTGACTGGACGAGCATTTGGGTGAATAGCTGTGCAAAGGCCCTGAGGTGGGCACTCGATTGACTTATTCAGGAAACAGGAAGGAGGCCAGTGTGGCTGAAACAGAGAGTTTGAGAGGCAGGAGGTAGGAGATTAGTTCTGGGAGGTGATGCGGATCAAATCACACAGGGCTTTGGGGGCTGATATGAGGCCTTCAAATGAGATGTCCTTTGGGGAAGGTGTGTGTGACATTATCTGATCAGATCGTATCTTTTGCTTTGTCTTTCTGTTTAGCGTAGTTCTTGCCAGATGGAAATATTTGATACAGTCTAAAAGAAACTTTGAGATTGATTTGCATTTTCACAATTAGTGATGAAGAATTGATTTGATTATTCTAGAATAGAATATTTAAATCTTTTTTAATTAAAATTTTTTATTTCAATTGCTTCAAGGATGCAAGTGGTTTTGGCTTCATGGATGAACTGTAAAACAGTGAAGTCTGGGAGTTTAATGCACATGTCACCCAAGTAGTGTACATTGTACTCAATAGGCAGTTTTTTATTCCCCACCCCTGACCCTGAGTCTCCATTTTCTATTACACAACTCCATACGCCCTTGTGTACTCATAGCTTAACTCCCTCTTATAAGTGAGAACATGCAGTATTTGCTTTTCCATTATTGAGTTACTCCACTTAAAATACTGGCTTCTAGTTCCATTCAAGTTGCCAGAAAAGACATGATTTTGTTCTTTTTTATGGCTGAGTAGTTAGAATACTTCTTAAATAAAAATATTTACTTTTTCTTTACCCAGACTTTGAATGTTTGAGACTACCTTGACCACCAGAGTGTATTACCTGGAAGTTTGGTCCCAAGCAAGAAGCCACAGGGAGAGACAGCAAGGCAACTGTATGCACACACAATGAACACTGAGACTGATATCACTGAGACTTTCAGAGTACAATGGACTCATGGATCTCACGTCTTTCGTAGACTCTGTTCTTTGCTCTTGGGTCTTCTCTACTCAGACTACCTGCCCCCAAATGCTCCATCCTCACCAAAATACAAAGATTGAGAAGAAAGTGGGACAACAGGTGTGGAATAAAAATGTAAGATTGGCTATTACCCCAAAGTGATCAAATCCAATGTTGGCTTTGCTCCAGTGGATCTGAGACCAATTTCGTATCAGTCCCAGAGCACAGCAAGCCTGTTCAGGCTCTTGTAAGTGAGGACCTGTGGTTGAAGAGTAAATTTTTTGTGGCTTTAATCCTTCTGTTCTCTGGACTGGAGGGTCATGATGGTACAGTGGGAATACCTTGGGTCTGGCTGCCAGGTCGACCTGCACAAAGAAGGCTGTCCCTGTGGGAGGGGTGCAGACATTGTGCAGTTTGCACACAAGAGCAGAACTAGGGTTTCTAGCAGCAGCAATGAGTCACACAGAGAGCCATTTAGAGGTTGCTCAATACGGTTCTTGGTTGAGTAATGGCAATTAGTGTGGAGGCAAATTAGAACAACAGTGACAGTGTTGATTATGAAGCAAATGAGAAAGCTCAAAAGGAAAGCGTTTTCTTGGAGTGCCTCAAAGAATTCTGCATTTAATTATGTGCCCTCTCAGTGTTAGAGAGTGTGAGATTTCATCGGAAAACACTGGAAGGTCATTTGTGGTGGAACAGAAGCCTCTGGTACAGACAGGAAGCAAATGAATGGCAGGGGATGTGAGTTTGGGTGGAAGGGCTGTCATGGGAACTCAGATTGGATTCCAGAGTCAGGCGCATTGTGGTCCTTGCCTGATGCAGGACGTTTGGACTTAGATTTTTCTGAAGACAACATAAGCAGAGAAACAAGGTGTGAAGACAAGTTGGTTTGAGGATGTTGACACCATGACAAAGTTATTCACTCTACCCCATCCCAGTGCCCAGATGAACAATATGAACATGATAGGGATGCAGTTCACATGCATTCCATTTTAGAGTTTGCTTTAAAATTTTATATCCACGTCATAACCTCCTGATTAGGATTTGAGAGAACTGATTGTCAAAATGAACTATATGTTTAGGAAAGTGTTATTTTGTGTTATTCTGATGCTATAAAAGCCAAGGTTGTTACACTGAAGGACTCTGTAATATGAGAAGTGTATCATATCCTAAATATCCCCAGGGTGTCTCCCTTGACCTCAGCACTAACAGCTGATAATGGCAGGGATTGCTATTATTTCACATGTGACCCTCCATGGTGAGACATACCCACCCAGGGCGAGGGGGAAGAGGGGAAGTCGCCACATATTTCCAGCTGGCATAGTAATTGTAGTATTAAGAAGGTGAAAGATTCATATCTAATCAAAGATCCCCAGATAAGTGTGTCCTGGGCTGTTGTCCCTGTGGCTTTAACAAGTCACTTGGTGATGCACAAACTGAATACAGCTGAACTCTGCCCAGGGCTGTGATGACTGCTTTTCATAGCTTTAAATTCTATTAAAAACCAGAATGAAAATGCTTCTTGTAAAATGCTTTTCTCTTAAAAACATAAACAAGATGATATGATTTATCCAGAGTTGGGGAAATACATCCAGTTTAAATTTTATATACATTTAAAGGCAGCTTACTTATAACATAGAAATGAGCTATCTAGCTGTCTCTCTGTTTATCTGTCTATCTTCATCATCGTCATCACCTGTTGTATTTGCTTTCTTTGCTCTGTAGTAAGTTACCACACACTTAGTGGTTGAAATCATCACCTAATTATTCTCTCACAGTTCCCTGACTCAGAAGTCTGTGGAGGTTCAGCTGGGTTCTCTACTCAGCGTCTCGCAAGGCTGAAATCAAGAAGTTGGTCCAATGAGGTTCTTCCCTGGAGGCTTGGAGGATGACTCCCTTTCAAGTTTCTTCAGGTGGTTGACCAAATCCAATTTCTCACAATTGTAAGACTGATGCACCTGTGTCCTTGCTGGATGTTGGCCAGGGGTTGCTCTCTGCTGGGGGTTTCCCTTGGCTCCTAAAAGCCTCTGTCTTATCTCTGAATGTGGCCCTGTTGTAAAATACAGTGTACTAATAGAAAATTTGAGACTCAGTAAAGCCAACAGATTGGGAGATAATTGCCATTAAAAATACAGTTTGTTGGCCACAGTTCCCAGAAGAGCAAGTTACACCACATCACAGGTGGCCACCAGGTGGATCAGGAGGACGAGGGAGCAGGAGAAATGTGGGCAAGAGCCTTCACTGTGGTTGCCATCAGGAGGGAACAGGCGAAGCAGGGGAGCACGCTCCAGATTGGTGAGTTTGAACAATTTCAGCAGGCTGTGAAGCTTAGGGGTTGTCTCCAGTTGTGGGACCAGTGCAATTTTCCCATAGAACTGAAGCTTTAGAAACTTACATTTGTTTAATCTGAGTTCCTTTCTCAGGAAACTAATAGGTCATCTAGATAGTACAATATCAGGAAACTGAAATTTCCCAGATTACTGTATCTGGACAATACACCTGCTGCCTGTTAAAAAACTCCTCTTTCTTGTGCCTCCTTAATTCACTGCTATGTCAACCCTTTAATCAGTTAGAGATGAATTCGAGATTGAGCTTCTGTTTCTGGCTGACGTCACCAGTATAAAATCTTTCTTTCCTGGTAACACTTGTTGTCTCAGTGATTGACTTTCTGTGTGGTGAGCAACTGGACCTAAGCTTAACCCCTGGTTTTTGGCAGCAGTTGTCTGATATCTGGCTCTGGGATGATTAGGGCAGGGGTGCATAGTGGTCTTGTGTGAAAAAAGAGGGATATTGAGGGTATGTGCTCTAGATTGGTTGATTTGCATTTAAAAGGCATATTTCAGGTGAGCTGTTTGCTATGTTTAGAACTGGTTAGTCCTGGGAAGGGCAGTCTCTCCAGAGTCAGCCAGGCCCCAGATGTTAAAGCATTAGAATACAGAAAATAAAAGACATGATTAACACAGTCACCTCCATTTTCAAAGCCAGCAATGGTGCACGGAATTCTTCTTATGCCTTGATTCTCTCTGACTTCTCAGTCTGCCCCCATCCAGAGAAAATTCTGTTTTCAGGGCTCATGTGTTTAGACTAGACCCACCTGGATAACCTCCCTTCCAAGTAACTCAAAGTCAACCATTAAACAACCTTAATTACAGCTGCAAATTTTCTTTTGCTGTGTGCATGATGTCGTCATGGGATGATATCCCATTGCATTCACAGTCCTGGAGATTAGGGTAGATTAAATTAGGGTACTGGCAGGCCATGTTGGGATTTCATATATATATATGGAAGATATGAAAGAATTATTTTATATATAGGAAGATATGGAAAAATTATATATATAGTAGTGTTTGATCATTGAAGAACATTTGAGGCTAGGCATGGCTCAGTGTTTTGGGAGGCCAAGGTGGGCAGATAAGATGATTTGAGGCCAGGAGTTCGAGACCTGCCTGGCCAACATGGCAAAATCCCATCTCTACCAAAAATATAAAAATTGGCCAACGTGATGGCATACACCTGTAATCCCAGCTACTCAGGTGGCTGAGGTACGAGAATTGCTTGAACCAAGGAGGGGGATGGAGGTTACAGTGAGCTGAGATTGTACCACTGCACTCCAGCCTGGGTGACAGAGCAAGACCCTGCCCTGTCTCAAAAAAAAAAAAAAAAAATTGAAAAAATATGAAAAACTACACAGAGGAAAATAAAAACCACTTAACATTTTGTCACTATGAATATGTTTCCTCTGAGTTTTTATCATCCATATTATTTTCACAGCTAGAATAAAGATGTATTCATAGTGTGTGTCCTTTTGAATTTCAAAAATTTTTCCATGTCATTGTACACTCTTTGTAATGGTAATTGTTAGCATCTGTAGAGTAAACATTTACAAATGAATAACTTAATATTGGGTATTTAAGTGATCTCAAAGCTTTATTAATATCTACGATTATTCTGAAGGAAGGTTCCTAGAAATAGGATTACTAGCTAGGAAGCTATAAACATTTATGTCTCTTAATTTATGCTCTCAAAACAGCGGAATCTGGTGTCTTTCTCTCTGCCTTCTTGTTTCCTTCCTGTATCCCTCTCTCCTCCTTTTTTAGTAGTTAAGTTTTCAAAAATAGAATATAAAGATAGAAAAAATACCCCAACCTCATCACTTTTTATTCCTATGAACAAAGAAAAACTATTTCTTCATCATCTACTTCAACATCTACACAAAGCCACTTGAGTATGAAAAGAAACCCATTCTACACCAGCTTGACTACTAATAAGCAACTGCCTTTTAGTAGAATAATCAAAGATGGAACTCACTTAAATGATATGATTTCTGAAATCCCCACTAGTGGTCCAAGGAAAGATTGAAGCGCTTTTCTTTCTAACATCCTTTTCCCTGGTTCCCAGGATCCTGTGCCAACCTGGTACTTGTAGGGAGGTTCCTTATGGAATCCCACAGGAGTCCAAACCTTGAGCACTTTCCTCGCTTTGGTTTCCGTGAACCTCTACCTGTCCATGGTATATTCTCTCATCTGTCTGCTTGTAATTTTCCCAGGGGACCACTGGGTGAATTAAGTAGCTATTATCCAAATAGGTTAGTGGGTTTGTTTTCATTGCAACACAATGAAAAGGACAAAATGATCTTTCTGACAGCCTTCTGGAGAGAATGAGTGAACCAGCCAGTTATGGTGCGTTTTCCAGAAGGCAGATTTGGAAGGTTTTGTTTATTGTTTTGTTTGTCACATTCTACAGCATTAAATTGTCATGTAATCTTGTCCTACAGGCAGAAGCTTACCCAACATGGAAGGTTTTAATTTTTGCCATTTAAGCTCTACTGTGGACTGGATTTCAGTAGATGGGTTCCTTAAATCAGAGGATGCTAATTAGTCCTCAGACTCCTAGGGTCAGAGAAGGTGGTGAAGGGGTCTCCTGAAAAATTTGCTGGATATTTCCAATGAGTAACAGCCAAGTATAAAGAGGTCCCCAGAGAACCTCTGACTGCATACTGGGACGAGTGCGCACTGGAGTTGAGTCTCGGGAAGTTCAGGCTGTTTGTCGGGCAGGGGAGGAGCCTGGCCTCTCCTGATCCTGGGTGGTAACCTGGGAATCAATCTGTGAGGCAGGAAGCCCACTGGCAGGACTCTTGCTTTGCTGAGAGTCCTTGTTTCCCCCTTTTTATCCTTTTCACCCAATAAACTCTGCCCTTCTCACCCTTCAAAGTATCTGTGAGTCAAATCTTTCATGGTCGTGTGACAAGAACCTGGCTTTTAGTTGAACTAAGGAGAAAGTCCTAAAACATTACCACTTCAATTAACTGCATCCCTGTGCCTGTTTCAGAAGCTTCCATGGTTCATTGCTATTAGTCATCTCAACAAAAGGAAATGTCTGAACGGCAGATGTACTTGATAAATTCAAGTACTGAATTCCTTTTCTTTCTAGCAGGAATTCAGCCTTGTTAATATTTAAGATTTATCAATAGTTCTCTTTAAGGTCCAAACTATTACTTATGCTAAAATTGATCATTGTGCGAACATGAAATGATTTAATTGATCTAATGTGATTTTCTATAGCTAGCCTGTTTCACATTGTTCACAAACTAACATGGAAGCCGACTTTACCAAGGGTCTTTGAGGTGGGTGCTGCACACTGGTTCAAGCACAGGAGCATAGAAGGGCACTCTCATCCCTTGATGGATCTCAAAGTTTCAACTCAGTAATTGCTTCTCACCATACAAAATTTTTATACTACTCTAAATTGTGCTACGGTAAATTATGTTAGTTTGAAGTCTTAAGGGATAAGAAATTAATACTTTGACAAGTGTCAGGTAGTTGGGGATGAAACTTGATTACTGCTAGCCTTTTTATTTTTATTTTTTTGTAAAATGTAATTAGGCCTATAAGCAGGTAGGCTTGCTTCCACACCCCTAAATTCTACTTATCTGCTCACCTGGTCACTGAGTTAGTCCTCCCCTAGAAGAAAGCCTCTCACAACATGATCGAGAACAGAGTAGCTCGCGTGTTCCGTGCAGGCAGGTAGAATGTGCCGGGGAGAAGAGGGGACTGCTCAGGCATGCCCACTTTCTTCTCCCAAACTCACCAATGGAAGAAGCCATTTCAACTGCCCTGGCTGGGATGAGTAAGGGGTGGGACAAAGGGCTGGGAGTGACATTCCTATGTAGCTCCTTCTATGTGCAACACAATGAAAAGGACAAAAATGACCTTTCTGACAGCCTTCTGGAGAGGATGAGTGAACCAGCCAGTTATTGTGCATTTTCCAGGAGGCAGATTTGGAAGCTTTTGTTTATAAAACACAGTTTTCACTAAATGCTTAGTCTAGTCTGTGGATTTCCTAAGATCTCTGCATTTTCTCTTTCTCTCTCTGTTTCTCCTTTAGGTCTCATGGATGTATTTTGTTCTGTACTAGGTCCACTAACACACAGTAGAGTGTGTGAGTCTGGCTTTTCTGTGATCATGCTGTGTATCAAACAAGCCCAAATATCAGTGGCTTAAAAGAGCAGATCATTATTTTCTAGCTTGAAGTTCTGCACCTTGGCAGGGCTTGGCTGCATCAGGCTCCAGACTGTGTTGGGTTCAGGTTTCCTCCGTGTGTCTTCCCATTGTGGACCATGGGTACAGGGGACCTTTCTCATGTCTGAAGACAGAATCACAAGAGCTGAGTAAAGTCATTAGGTGGCATCTGAGGCTTCTGCTTGCATCATGCCTGCTCGTTTTCAACCAGCCATTGCAACACATGTGTTCAGGCCCAACATTATGGGGAGGGGAGGCTGATATTTGCTGAACAGCAATACAATCTACCTGACAAAAGATAAAGTGGGGCAGGAAAACACGGGAGTGGCCAGGACTTCATGCAGTAACCCATTTCTTTGGTTTGGTATCTTCTTTCTTGCTCTGGAGTCGAATAGAACTGGGTTTGAATCCTGACCACAGACCCGTGAGTCAGACAAGGTGATTTTTGAACTGTAACTGAGAGAGGCAGGTTGAATAGCCAGATGAAGTCATGGGGCAAGAGAATTCCACCGGAAGAGAATGGTAGACACCAAGACAGAGCAGTGTAGTTTGGAAAGTGGTGGCCCAGCAGTTTAAGGAAGGAGCGATGTCTGAAGGAGTTGGCAGGGAGGAGGGCTTGTGTATTTACATATTTAGGTAGATAAGAGAGAATAGAGCTTGTTTATTGGCTCATGTGAAAGATTCCAGAAGAGAAGGAGAGGCTGAAGCTCAGAGGAGAGAAAGACCACAGGCAGATCTGAGGTACCGGCAGAGATGCCATCATGAGCACAGATGGGCTTGTCTCCAAATCCCTTGGATGACCAGGGTGAAGTTATTGGTTGGTGGGGAAACAAAAGAAATTGGAGAACCTTGTTTTTTTTTTTTTTTTTGGATGTACAGGAAGGGAAATTATCCAAGCATGGGGTAGTAGGGGCTGCATGTGTGTTCTGAAGAGAGGAGAAGACTGATGTGTCACAGCAGGTCATGAGGAGGGAGCAGGTTAGGGGTGGAAGGAGGGTAGTGCTGTTGAGATAAGAAAGTTGACTTTGATGTGACCTCAGTTCCCATATGTCTGCATTTTCCCCATCAGCACTGAACTTCTATGGGCTAGAAGCTGAGGAAATGGGCAGAAGTCCCAGCAGGTGCCTGAGCAGAGGGCTAATGTGCTGGTTTAGACCAGTCCTGGCAATTAAGCCTCTGATCCAGCGTGGGGGAAGGGATTGAGCCCAGGTATGGTTCATTCTAGTGTCCAGGAGTACTGTAGCAGATGCAGTGGAAAGGAAACTTTCAGAAGCAAACCCTGACGCTATTACCCACGGCCCAGTGTGGAACAGTGTGGAAAACCATCCACGACCCACCACTCCCCAGCTTTGAGCTTCTCTTCACTCATTCTTCATCAGGATGGGCTACATAATTTTCAAGGCCTGGTGCAAAATTAAAAGACAGGGAGCCGTGCTCACAAATGATGAGTTTCAAGATGGTGACAGCAGAGCATTAAGCCAAGTGTGGGGCCTCCTAAGTGCAGGGTGGCCCTGTGGGACTACAGGAGTCATATCGCAGGAAGCCAGTTCTTAGCCCTTGGCTCTCAGTCCACATGCCTTCTGTGCTTTTTCTCCCCTCTCCATTTTGAATACACCACTTCCTGTCTCCTCATTGTTCCTGCTCAGCTTCTATTGTAGAATCAAAATCCATTTCCATGTCAGCTCCTCAAGCTTCCCCAGGACTCTTTCAATGTCCATCAGCACACTTATCTTTCCATGCTTAGCATATATTCTACATAAGGTTGTTGAGTGAAGGAGTGAACAAATAAATAAAAGTGAACAAATAAAAGTGAACTTTGAAGAGTCATGTCCAATGGAATAAACTAGAAGGAACTCTGTCCCCAGTACCCCTGTATGGGAGAGAGCCTCTGGGTTCCTTTCACACTGAAGAAAGTGTTATAAGAATTTAGATGTACTGCAGTCACTTAATTCACGAACTTGTTAAGGCTCTGCTCCATAACAAAAGAGATTGGAAAATGCGTGGTGTGAAAATTATGATTTACTCCTCAACCTTAAAAATGTACATGACTTAATATTTGCTTTAGAATTGGTCTTTTGCTTTTTTCCCCAAAACTATTTGAGGCTGTTGGTAAGAAAAGAAACATGAGCTGAGTCATTTGGATGGACACAAAACCTCAACATTATTAACAGGCAGCGGAAGACAAGGGCACTGCACACAGGTTCAGGGTAATATAGTTCCTGCATTTGAACACTGGACTTGACGAAGAATTTCTTTTTTTTTTTTTTTTTTGAGATAGGGTCTTGTTCTGTTGCCCAGGCTGGAGTGCTGTGGCGCCATCTGCCTCCCAGGTTCAAGAGATTCTCCTGCCTCTGCCACCCAAGTAGCCGGGATCACAGGCATATACCACCATGCCTGGTGAATTTTTGTATTTATAGTGGAGATGGGGTTTTACCATGTTGCCGAGGCTGGTCTTGAACTCCTGAGCTCAAGTGATCCACTCGCTTTGGCCTCTCAAAGTGCTGAGATTACAGGCTTGAGCCACGGTACCTGGCCAAATTTGGTGCAGAACTTCTTGAAGCTAAAGCAGAGACAGGGGAGACACTGTTCTATAGGCTTCTGATGGTCAGATCATGTTCTGAGTGGTGGAGAAGGCTGCACCGCAGACGTATCATGGATGAACTGGGCATCCCAACCTGTCTAGAGAAGCTGCACCTCTCCGCAAGGATCCTGGGGTCCCCAGCACAGGGGCTGACAAAGGGATCATTTTCCACCTGATGCTTCAGCCCCAGCTACTAACTGGAATTCCTGAGAGTGAGTCTGTCAAGGTAGGGGCTTCCTTCACTGCGGCTAGGTGGGTGCCACAGTCCAGGACCACCCAAAGAGCCCAGGGTCAAGTAAGGAGCCCAGGACCATCCAGGCTACTTTCACCAGGCACCCTGAACCCCAGGCTCCTGGATTCCACTTGGAAAGACAGGGCCAGCCTTGGAGAGTTAGAGCAGGAGGCATTTGCCCTGGGCCCTTGAGCAGAGCAGGTCTGCATCACCCTAGGGTGACCTTTCCCAGCTAGTGCTCTGGAAGCTCAGCCAGGCCAATCTTCTCTCACTCGTTCCAGGGAAGCCCATGTAGAAAGAGAGAGACTGGGGCTTGGCACAGGGAGGCACTGTTTAGTTTTACCTAAAAGCTGAGAGTATATTACCCACCTGTGGTCTAGTGAGGGCTGATGTTTGGGGAGATGAGCTCAAGTCATCAGGAGTGCTGCTTCCTGACCTCCTAGCTCAGTGGCAAAACAGCTTAGAAAACCTTGTGGGATCAGTAAGGAGCATATCCGGGTGCATCCCTCTGTCTCTCTCACATTGGCTATTGACAGTCACAATGGGCCTTTGACAGGAGCTGGGCAGTAGCTAATTAGGAGCTTAGAGGGGAGATGTTCTGTGTTGTGAACTGAAGGGTATCCTAGGGCTGGAATTTTAGAAGTGTCAGTAATGGTGTTTTCATTGTTATGTAAATTAAGCAGACACACTCCCACCCTCCCAACAGAGGATCAAGCCACCTGACACACTTGACAGGGGTGAAGAAGTTGGGGAGAAAGGAGGTGCATACGGTTGTGCATAGGCAAAAGTGGCATTTCTGTGTGAGACACCCAGAAAAGGTAAAAATATTTTAATGTTATACGTCCCAAGGACAGTTAAGTGATTTTCCTTCAAATACAGAGAACGATCTGAAACAAAGCTAAGCAAAATTGCACACAATTTGGAAGAGACACAAGCCTAATAATCCAATATTTATGACTGAGACAAAATAGAATAAATAATGAAAAATATCTCAGCAGGAACTTTTGAAATAGCAAGTATATGGAAATTTCCTTTGATCATGTTGAAACACAACTGAAACTAAACATAAATTATATTTGTATATAATATATATTTTATATTTTGATACAGTTTGTCTGTGTCTCCACTCAAAGCTCATCTCAAATTATAATACCTATAATCCCCACATGTTGAGGGAGGGACCTGGTGGGAAGTGACTGGATCATGGAGGTGGTTTCCTCACATTGTTCTTATAATAGTGAGTGAGTTCTCTCCAGCTCTGATGATGTTATAAATGTTTGACAGTTTCTCCTTCACATGCTCTCTCATCTGCCACCATGTAAAACGTGCTTGCTTCCCCTTCCACCATGACTTTAAGTGTCCTGTGGCCTCTCAAGGACATTCTTCACAGAACTAGAAAAAACTATTTAAAATTCATATGGAGCCAAAATGAGCCTGAATAGCTAAGGCAATCCTAGGCCAAAAAAAAAAAAAAAAAAACGACAAAAAACAAAAAACAAAAAAAACCAAAGCTAGAGGCATCATGCTACCTGACTTCAAACTATACTACAGGGCTACAGTAACTGAAACAGCATGGTACTGGTACAAAAACAGACACATCGACCAATGGAACAGAATAGAGAGCCCAGAAATAAGACTGCATGCCTGTAACCATCTGATCTTTGACAATGCTGACAAAAACAAACAATGGGGAAAGTACTCCCCATTTGATAAATGATGATGGGATAACTGTATGCAGAAGACTGAAAGTGGACTCCTTCTTTACATCACATACACAAATCAACTCAAGATGGATTAAAGACTTAAATGTAAAATCTGAACCTATAAAAACACAAGACAACTTAGGCAATACCATTCAGGACATAGTCATGGGCAAATCTTTCATAATAAAGACACTAAAAGCAATCATGACAAAAGCAAACATTGACAAATGGGATCTAATTATACTAAAGAACTTCTGCACAGCAAAATAAACTATCAACACAGTAAACAGACAACTTGCAGAATAGGAGAAAATATTTGCAAATTGTGCAGCTGGCAAAGGTCTAATATCCAGCATTTATAAGGAACTTACACACATTTACAAGAAAAAGTGAAACAACTCCATTAAAAAGTGGGCAAAGGACATGAACAAACACTTTTCAAAAGACATATACGTGGCCAACAAGCATATGAGAAAAAGTTCAATATTACTGATCATTAGAGAAATGCAAATCAAAACCACAATGAGATACCATCTTACACCAGTCAGAAAAGGTATTACTAAAAAGTAAAAAAATAACAGGTGTTGGTGAGGTTACAGAGAAAAGGGATCACTTATATGCTGTTGATGGGAGTGTAAATTAGTTCAACCATTGTGGAAAGCTGTGTGGCAATTCTTCAAAGAGCTAAAAATAGAACTACCATTCAATCTAGCAATTCCATTACTGGATATATACTCCCCAAAACGTAAATCATTCTACCATAAAGACATGGATGCGTATGTTCATCACAGCACTATTCACAATAGCAAAGACATGGAATCAACCTAAATGCCCATTAGTGATAGACTGGATAAAGAAAATGTTGTACATACATACCAGGGAATACTACGCAGCCATAAAGAAGAAGACAATCATGTCCTTTGTGGGAACATGGAGCTGGAAGCCATCATCTTTAGCAAACTAACACAGGAACAGAAAACCAAATACTGCATGTTCTCATTTATAAGTGGGAGCTAAATGATAAGAACTTATAAACACAAGGCTGGGTGTGGTGGCTTTCTTCTGTAATCCCAGAACTTTGGGAGGCTGAGCTGGGGGATCACTTGAGGCTAGGAGTTCAAAGCCAGCCTGGCCAACATGGTGAAACTTCTATCTTTACTAAAAATACAAAAATTAGCCAGGCGTGGTGGCACATACCTGTGATACCAGCTACTCATGAGGCTGAGGCTCGAGAATCACTTTAATCCTGGAGGCGGAGGTTGCAATGAACTGAGATAGTGCCACTGAACTCCACCATGGGTGAGGGAGCGAGACTCTGTCTCAAAAAAAAAAAGAATTATGAACACAAAGAAGGAAACAACAGACAGTGGGTTCTACTTGAGGGTGGAGGGTAGCAGGAAGAGAATCAGAAAAAGTAACTATTAAGTACTAGGCTTAGTACCCCGGTAATGAAACAACATGTACAATAAACCTCTGTGACATGAATTTACCTATATAACAAGCCTGTATGTGTACCACTGAGCCTAAAATAAAAGTTAGTAAGATACAACAATACATGTTAATGTAGTATATTATATAATGTGTAATATATATTTTATTATAATATTAGATATTATAATATTGTATTACGATGTGTAATATAATAAAAATAAATCCTTTTAGGAAGTAAACACCCCTGTAGATCTGAAGGACCCTAAGTAAGTCATGGGAGGTTCTAGACCTGCACGTGATCAGAGCATGCCAAGAAAACATACTCGCAAAGCTTTTCTTTCCCTAAGACAAGCAACACAGAGAACACTGAGGTCCACATTCCTGGCTTCCTGTTCGGCCTCCTACACTTACTAGCCTGATGACCTTGAGGCTCATTTTGTTGTGGGTGAAGTGGAGATTATAATGTCGCCAACCTAACAGTACTGGTATGAGGATCCAGTGAGTTAACACACACACGAGGCCTGCAGAGCCGTGGCTGGCAACCGGTCAGCTCTCATGACTGTCAGCCTCGAGGCTACATAAACCAGTTCTGGGGATGCTGGCCACATGCTTAGAGACAAAGCTGTCCAAAGAAGTCACTTATTGAAATCCACCTCCGGTTTATAACCTTCTGGCTGGAAATACATTATTGGAGTTGGATTTTGTGATATAACTTGAAACAAGCATTGACTGACATCTTATGACTGTCCTGGATGTGTTGTTGGCTAACAAATTGTGAGGAACTATTGTATGTGCGTTACGAAGAAAAGCGCTAGTCCACTTCAGTGGAATTAGGTTATACATAAGTTAGGAAATAAAATACAGAGTATTGACCCGATTGCTTTTGGAATGTGAGGACTCAAGGCAGCAAGCACTAGTTGCAATCAAGTCCAATTATAGGCTGTTTCTTTGTGATGTGGAGGCTTATGTCACTATTTTGAGGTTAGAGAATAAAATATCAGTTGAGCTGGAAATAGAATTTAGAGCAATTTAATAAGCTCAAATCCTGCTGCTGTTGTTTTCTTCATTTTGTTTAAAAAATACTATATGCAGCTGGCCTTATAGCTGTCTGTTTGGGGCAGTTTGTCTGTGGAACAGCTAATTAAGGGGAAGAAGATTTGTCATCTTAAAGACTGCTGACAACTCTAATGACTCTCAGGGGAACAAAATCTTGTTAGAAAACTGTCTCTTTTGTTTTTATTGCTGCTTATTTGGTGTGTCTTTTTGATGGGCAAGGAGGATATTTGACTATTCTCAGAAAGGATGCACGACTTCCTCAGAAGGGAGCAACTCATTTCTAAGAATTTTAATTTTTCAATTTTTAGTTTTCTTACTCAAGATGCCATTCTATCTCTGTGGTCTAATAAAAATGCTTTTAATTGTGGTTGTACATACACATATATGTATATATATAACATACAATTTGCCATGGTAACCATTTTTGGGTGTAGAATTCAGTGGCATTAGTTGAATTCACCATGTGCTACAACCATCACCATGATCTATTTTCAAAACATTTTAATTACTCCAACTGTGGCCTTTTTGTATTAGGAAGACTTGAGCATGATTCTGCATATGAGGGACTCCTCTGGGTGTTTCCAGTGTAGGCAGGTGACCCCTGAGGAGAAGAGGCTGCCCTTGTCCCTGCCATGGCTGCAGGGCTGGAGTGCGGAGGGCCATTGTTGCTGGGCGGATGTCCATGGATTTTAGCTCCATTGGTCAGGGGGTTTGGGATGAGCACGGGGTAAGTAGCCATTTTTCTTTAATGTAAGCCCTCATGGAAGGTGCCTTCCCTTTATTAAGTTTTTAAAGAATCAAATCAACTTTCTTAACCAACGATAACCTTTTCTCCATCACATGGCCCCTCCCTCCTTCCAACAGTCAAACACAGAAAACAAAGCATGGCTCCCGCTTGTTGGTTTTGGCAGCTGGAGCGAGGGAGCTGATTAACGAAGCCCCTCCCTGTTTTCTCGCTTACAGCTTCTGCAATCCTTTTAAGAGATCGCATGGGAAACTCCGGCTTTTGAATCTCGTGTGTTCACAGTGGGTGACGAAGGGGAAGCTGAAAGAACAGACCTTGCTCTTTAAGGCCGATTATTTGCTTTTCATCCAAACGTGGTTAAATTATAACCTGGCCCATTCTTCGTGGAGCTTTATGAAGTTTCTAACAGAAATTGTAGGAGACCATCTGTTTTTTATTTCGTCAGTAAACAAACCTATTAAAAGTGCACTTCTCCCACACGAGCCTGCAGAATTTGAAAAGAACACTGAATATTTAATGATTTAAAAATAATTTAACCTATTTGGTCCATTTGAATTTATTTAAAAACAAAAACAAGGCTTCAGTGACTTATTGGACGGAAATGATATTCAACTTGGGTAAGCTCCTTGGGTGCTAATAGGAATTGAGTTATCATGTCTTCCTAGAAATCTTTTCTTCCTAGAATCAGCTTACCATTTTTGAAATTTATAATATTAATATTTATTTATATTATTGATATAATATATTAATATTATAACATCAATTATAATAGTATAGGTAATATACTTAAGTAATAGTATACTTAACATTATAATATAGGTAATATATATTATAATTGATATATTAATATAATGCCATATATTAAGTATTAATTTATAAATATTAGTATTTATTTAGTGCTATTTGCTTAACTCAGTCTTGGAAATTTTATTAAAATAGATTTTGTAAAAAAAAAAAAGCTAAGAAAGATGTTCTCCTCCTCTCAAGGAACTCATGTTTTAGGCTATACCCATCAATATGGGTAATATCTGCAACATTACACCAGGAAGAAACTTGTCCAACATGTACATGAGGCCACGGAAGGCCATATTCACAAGCTCTTATTGCTGTGGCACTCAATTTGAATAATGTGAAATGTCATGTGAACTTCAGAATTATAAACTATACACAGAGAAGAGATAGACATGAAATTTATGAGTTGTTTTGGCTTTTGTTGTTATTTTTGTGCCTTCCTATACCACTTGGAAAGGCTGAAAAGGGGCAAGGGTGTACAAATCTTACTGTAGGCTCAGGGATGTAGAGAAGGTCTTGACAGCATAGCAAGAGGAGAAGAGCAAGGAGGGCATGGTGCGTGGGACTGGGGTGGCCTGGATGGGAAAGGAGAAGAGTAGGCCACAGGTGGACACAGATTGCTGCCTGGGCTGGTCCCCAGCCTGTGTCAGTCCCGTGGTCCCCAGGTGTATCCATACCACCCTGTGAACAATAGCCACCTGGCTGGGCCCTTCCTGTGGCTGATCCTTCATCCTGACCTGTCTTGCCCATCACCTGGCTTAGGTGATGAAGAAATGGGAAGGGCTGAGGTGAGAATAGGCTTTGGGCCCCAGGAGAGCAGAGACACCACAACTGGAAGCAGAACTTCTTCAAAGAATACAATTCTAGGAATTTTAAAAAATCAATGAGATTTTTAACACAGAAAAAACCAATTTTGGGTTTTCTTTAGCTCCCAGCTTAGTATTATTTTTATCACTGCAAATGTTAGTCAAAATAGAAATGATGCTGAACGGTGAGCTAAAGGACACGCCCACGACTGCCATCATAACATCAGCACTCAAGTCTCCGCAGGTGGTCACTGGCTGTGCAGGCCAATCTGCAGACTTGGTTAAATGCAGTGTTGCGGATGAAACGCAACAACTGCTCCATCTGCTAACACAGCCAGCTGGCTGGCCCTGAGCACTTCTCCCTGCCTGTCTGTCTTAGGCAGCGATGGGGATGTTGCCAAACTCATTGTCTAGGGCTTTTTATACCTCGGAGGAGCAGAGCTGGTGCCCCAGTGCATCCTGGTCCCCATGTCAGGGAGCTTGGTGGGATGAGCTGGTTCACACTGTCACTCAGCACACATCAGCGGTGCAAAGTCACACACACACACACACACACACACACACACACACACACACACACGGAGGCCTCGGATGGAGGTCTTTCTAGTTCCACTAGAAGCAGAAGAGGATGTCAGCATGGGGTGCTGGAAAGTCTATTTGCAGGGACCTCATTGGGCCTTTGGGGGAGCACACTGGAAGGCACATTGGAGAAGAGGGTGACTTCCCAGGCTGAAATCCCAATCACAAGGACAGATAATGGTTGTTCTTTGACCTCCAGGTGTGTCAGGTGTCAGTTGGGAAAACAGAGAGGTTGCAAGCATTATGGGAATAAATGTTGGGGGCGGTTAGGAAGGGAAGATCTGGAAAGGGGCAGTCAAGGGTCTGAAGAAGAAAACCACTGCAGCCTGCAACCCTTGGAGTAGAGTCCAAGCTTGTGAGAAAGTCCAAATCCATTTCTCGGGTGTGAGGAGAGAGGCCATGGAGACACAGGGACATCTGCAGCCACCCTGCAGGCTGGATCTCAGTGCCTAGTTGGGGCTTGGGCCATTGTAGGCCAATGGTGATCAGGAGGACAAACTGGCTGTGGAGCAGATGGCAACAGGGACCACTGGGGTGGATGTGCACCTCTGAGTTATCTGTCACCCTTCCCCTTGTCCTCACCATCCAGAGGGATGGCCACTGCCTCACCTGGGCCTTTCAGCTGTTACGTGAGTGCCTCTCATTAGCAAGCTTGAACCTGGAGCCATGCAGGGAAGGGAATTCAGGGAAACGCAGTCACCTCCTTAGATGGGGACAAAGGGGCTGAGGACAGCAGACAAGGAAGCACACAGGCATGATCTGGGGCCAGGAGCACTGCTTCAGGTGGTCAAGTATAGGAAGCACTCCTTACACATGTGGAATATTCTTTCCGAACTGGGTTTGTATTTGAAGGAAGAGAGAGGTAGAGCGAGTAGTGACAATGGGGTGGTGGAGAGACCAGTGGGCCTGAAGTCACACTGTTTTGTGACCTGACAAAGTCTAAGAGGGTCCTTTCCTGCTCCAATGTAGCCTCTGTGGCCAAAGATTGATCAGGTCTACCTTGGAAAGTAAAGGAGAGACCCAGCCTCTATCTGTGACACTTGGAG
The DNA here is from genome assembly GCF_002776525.5 of Piliocolobus tephrosceles. Lineage (NCBI taxonomy): Eukaryota > Metazoa > Chordata > Mammalia > Primates > Cercopithecidae > Piliocolobus > Piliocolobus tephrosceles. The sequence goes on from NC_045437.1 coordinate 6,339,295, forward strand.
GTGATGTCATGGGGAAGAGCCATCTCTGAAGCCAAGAGAGGCCTGGCCACAGTATCAGGAGCCCAGTATGGGGCAGTCAGTTGGGGACATGGGGTCTGGATGGAGTGCCATGACTTGGGGCCTTTTGAAGATAAGACTGGAAGCTGGAGGTACAAGAGAATTGAACTTGGGCGGTGTTGGGCAGGATGAGAACAGCTGCCAACCAGACAGGAGATCACCTGGGCTTCCTAGAGCACAGGAGAGACTGGGAACTGGGGCTCCAACAGTTACCCTGGGGGGCAGCAGTTTTGTGATTGGCCCCACTATGCACTGATCACATCCCAGCTGGCATGGCCTGAGCGCCTCTGTCTTGTATGAAAGGGCAGCGCACGACTGGGGTCCTCTAGGTCTCATCATGGTTTGCAGTATTGTGGGTTTTTAAATACGAGATCATTTAGAGAGATACACTTAATCCTTCAAAGCACCAAAGAAAGAAATACTCAATGTCTTTATTGATACCATCAGCCATTCTCAGATTCCTTACGTATGGCACATACTGTACCTCAGATGGAATTTTTTAGCCAGGTAGTCATAACACGGCATGTTTTTTTGGTTGTTTTGTTTTTTTGAGATGAAGTCTTGCTCTGTCACCCAAGCTGGAGTATAGTAATGTGATCTTGGCTCACTGCAAACTCCACCTCCTGGGCTCAAGTGATTCTCCTGCCTCAGCCTCCCAAGTAGCTGGGATTACAGGCACGCAACACCACGTTCAGTTCATTTTTGTATTTTATTTCATAGAGACGGGGTTTCACCATGTTGGCCAGGCTGGTCTCGAACTCCTAACCTCAAGCGATCTACCCACCTCGGCTGGGATTATAGCACTTCCCGAAGTGCTGGGATTATAGGCATGAGCCACCATGCCCAGCCAGCATCTTTGTTAACAAAGACTCTCAGAATTAGCAAGACAGCCTCTTTCGGTTGCTACAGAAGACCACGATATCTGACTATAGAAGCCAAGTTGAAGTGAGCTGGTTTGATGACGTGGAACATTTGAGCTTGCTTTTGCTTCTGGTGCATGTGTGTGGGTTAAGGAGTGAATAGTTCTGGGGGATAAGAATGTTTTAGTGAAGTTAATAATTAACAAGACTTTATTCTTACAAACCTGAACACTTAATATTTTTGGGTAGAGTTACCAAGCCAAGGCCTGTCCAAAGTCTTTAAGAAAGAACATGGGGTAAAAATTAACAGGCAAGAATAGTTTCCTTTCTCATAAAGGCTTATCAATTGCCAAAGAAAATATTTCAACAAAAAGACATTTCATAAATATAAAGCTAAAATTTCATAACTGAGAGTGACGATGTAATTGGTTTTGTTTCTCCAAACACAGACACTTTAATTCAATGGGAATTTAATAGTTTAGGGATTTAAAAACCATGAGAGGGTTTCCAAACCCAATAGATTTATCTACCCTAATCTTCCCATTCTCCACCTGTCTCCAGTGGGATGTGGTCAAGACGGGCATCACAGGCTTGTGGGAACTGGGTCACCAGAGAGCCCTGAGGGATATATTTCTACCAGACGCTAAGCTGTGTTGGCTCGACTTTGGTTTAATTTCTTTGCCTAAGCCTTGCCTTCCGGCCAGGCGAGTGTCTCAAGGGTGCATCCTGGAAACTTGGTGGATGTTGTGACAATACTCTCAGCGGCCCACTAAGCGTGCAGGGGATGGTTTTTTCTCATCAGCACTGCACGGTGGCCCGTCACTGACTCTCAAGCAGGACACGTGTCCAGGTCCACAGAACTCATCAGCAACATTTGTTCTTTTCTGGAATGAGCCAAGAAACAAGTCCTAACTGTGATGCCCTTTTTTCTTTTTTTTCTGGTCTGGACTGGATTTTGCACAGCATTTACCCTTGCTCTCTGAGGAGGACAACCTTCTCTTCATGATACACAAGAGATACAACCCAACAATCACAGCCAAGGAAACTGGTTTCTTTAATGTCTCAGGGCAGCTGGGCAGAAGGGGCTCTTGGAGGAGGAACTGCAGCATCCTGTCATAAGAATTCCATCAAACCCTGCTCCGGAGGCTGCTTCCTGTTGCGGCATTTCGTAATAATCTGAAATCTAACTGGGAAGTTCAGCAACAGTATTGACAGAGGAAGGAGAGAATGAGGGAATTCCACGCTTTCTGTCCGAGGCCACAGCGCACTCCGTGTTCTTGCCTCTTGCCCTCTGGGTGACAGGCAGACCTCAGGTGAGGGTGAGCAGTCATTATTCACTAGGGCCAGTCTCTTCGTGAACCCCAAGTTCTCATGTCAGAACACGCTCTTAGGGTTGTTTTATAGCCTCACACTGTCCACAGTGTAAACATTGTTTTGGGGGACACATGCTCAGGTTCCATAGGTATCCTAGGGACCCACCATGGTGAGAGGAACACGGGGGAATATATTGCTGTCCATTTTGAAATAACAATAGCAGCCACTACTGTAATAATAACAATAACAACAATATGTTGAAATTTCAATTATTTCAATATTGAAATTATTTCAATAATACTGAAATTACAACAATAACAACAACAGCCACTACTGTAATAATAGCTGACGTCTGCTGAGGATTCCCATGAGTTGAGCACTTCACGAACATTGCCCCCGTCCATCCTGACGACCACCCCGTGAGGCTGGCACTTTTAGTGGCCCTGTTGTAAGATGAGAAGACTGGAGGCAGAGAGCCAGGGGAAGACCTCCAGGCGCACACTGCCGGCAAGGTGCAGGGCGGGGTGTGGCTGCCAAGATTCAGTCAGTCCTCTGACACTCAGGCGGTTTCCATTTTTCTCTTTCTCATCGAGCACGTTGGAGGCTGGGGAACAGGCAGTAGATATGGAAAGGGAGTCTGGGCGCAGTGGCTCATGCTGGCAATCCCAGCACTTTGGAGGTGGATCACTTGAGGTCAGGAGTTCAAGACCAGCCTTGCCAAATTGGTGAAACACCATCTGTACTAAAAATAAAAAAATTAGCTGTGTGTGGTGGTGCACAGCTGTAATCCCAGCTATTTGGGAGGCCGAAGCATGGGAATCGCTTGAACCTGGGAGATGGAGATTGTAGTAAGCTGAGATCATGTCACTGCACTCCAACCTGGGTGACAGAGTGAGGCTCTGTCTCAAAAAACAAAACAAAACAAAAAGATATGCTCAGGTACTTCACTGTAGAGCTTGACATGCTTTGTTCTTAGGGAGAGATTTTATTTCTTCCAGACCGTTTCCATATTGTCCATATTTTTCTCTCCCCAGTTCAGTTAGGGGCTTTGTCTGCAATACAGGTGTTCCTTTAAAACCGGATGTCTCATACTCAGAAACAAACATTTTCCATTTGCCCCAAATTTATCGCCTCTACTTCTCTGCTGGTTCCCTTTCTTGTAGGAACTTACACGATTTTCACACCATATCACAAATACTTATTCTGAGGTCTGTCTCTCCTGCTACTCCAGTGGATGGGTGGGTTTGTGGTTGTGTCCCCATGGGTGCACACTGCATGTTCCTAAGTGAGTATTGAATTGAGCAGAGTCACCAGCTTGCACGTTAGAGCCTCCCTGCTGTGTCAGGTCATGTGTCCTCTGCCATGTGGAGAAAAAGGCTTGAAGTATCTCTCGGCATAATCTAGATGTTTATGTAGTTGAGGTTTTACTATATTTACTCTTTTCTTCTGAAAAATGTCAAAACTGAAGCAGTTTTGAATTATCTGTGAATCAAATTGAGTATCTGTGAATGCAAAAACTCTTAGCTCAGTTCTGGCGGGACAATCATCCCAGGAGC